>NW_024352839.1:1122279-1130601 GCF_902729225.1 Pteropus medius
GAGGGGGAGAGGGGTAGAAGGGGAAGCGGGGCAGCAGGAAAGCTCACCTTTGCTGAAACTTGACTCCCCAGATGGCCAGGAGGAGGATGGCCAGGCAGAGCCCCACTCCCAGGGCCACCCGCCTGCTGATGGTCTCTGGGCTATCTGATGGGGAAAGGAGGACTGTCAGCTGATGACACGGCCTCATCAGATACCAGTCCGCTCTGCCCTGAGGCATTTGCCTGGTGGGCATACTTGACTTCTCTTTGCAGAGCTCCCCCGTGCTTTTGCCTGCAGGGCTTCTGCACCCATGAGGATGGGATGCAGAGGAAGAGGGAGAAGCCAGTCTCTGCCCTCTAGACCTTCTATTAGGAGGAAAGGGCTAGAAGCTCCTGCTTTGTGTCAGGCCCAAGCACACACAGAGCATGTAACCTTCACAAATGGGTACAACCTCTTCAGAGGGCAGTTTGGCCACACTATCGGAACTTCAAATCGCTGTGCTTGGACCAGCAATTCCATGTAGGAATTTATCCTGAGACTGCCCTCGCAGGGGTGTCCGGCGCAAGAGACAGCACACGCCTTGAGGAGGGCACTGGGTACATAAGTCATGTAGCATCCGTACGCGGGAATACAACGCAGCCCTCAGAGCAAGAGGCAGTCTTCCAGGGTGTCTGCAAAGTGGAGACCCAGGGAACATGTTTTTATATAACATGTTACATTTCCAAATAAGACGCTCGGGCTGTTCCCTTTAGTGTCCAGCTTTGTAGGCGATGAGCCTCTAAATTAAAAACCATGGCTCCAATCATAAATCTGAAAGAGTATAATAAATATATTAAATATCTTCCCTAGTTTCCAGACTCTTTAGACACTGTATATGCACACTCTTCAAGTGGTGTTGTTACATGGAAAAAAAGAAAGTTCAGGGCAAAGTGTGAGCCCTGCCACCATTTGTATAACAAAGAAGGGTGTGTAGACAGATGTATAGACGCATATTACTCTCAGAGAGAATTCTCAGTAAGGAGACATAAATGGCTGCCTGCCAACCGTGAAGGCTATGAGCTGGAGGGGAAAGTTCTCGGGGAGCAAGAAAGGAGAGGTGTCTGTCTTTCCACTATTTATCCTTTCATGCCGTTTTAATTTTTTACCTTGTGCTTATATGGTCTTAAAAAAAAAACAACCCACAAATCTCAAAAGATAAAAACAAGTGTGAGACAGAGAGAGGGAGCCAGTAGGTGCTCAGGGTGTCTGGAAGGTGGGGACAGCCTGAGACGGAATCCTCCTGGAGATGTCAGGGCAGACTGGGCGAGGAGGAGGGGAGACAGGCGAGTTATGTGGAGCAGGGTTGTGCCTTTGCACACACAGGCTGGGCTGGCCTGGCAGGACAGGGAAGGAGTGGGTAGGGAAGAAGGGGTAGGTGGTCCGGAACGCACAGCCTTGGACGAAAGACACAGGAGTGACCAAGGCCAAAGAAGCAGAGAAAAAGGGCCTTACAGTAGACAGTAAGGGTGCTGGGGGGCGACTGGCCCACACCCAGTTGGTTGGCCGCCTGGCACCAATAGGCGCCTGAGTGCTCAACTTTCACAGGATCCAATCTCAGCATCTGATCATAATGGTGGAGGTTTTGGTTATTCCAGTCAAACCAGGTGTACTGGGAGATGGGAGGGTTGGCATCACTTTCACACGTCAGGACTGCCCTCTTCCCCTCCATCACACTGTCTTTCGGACTCATAGACACCCACAGCCTCCTAGGTGCATCTGTAAAGAGAAGCAAAATCAGAGTCCAGGTAGCCAGTCACCTGCCCTTCTCTGCTCTCAGCTTCCAGCTCCAGCCACTCACATAGCACCTGGAGCATCCAGGTCTCAGATGTGCTCTGTCCTATGGAGTTGTTGACCAAGCAGTTGTAACTTCCAGCATCTTCTGGAGAGATGGAGTCAAAGCTCAGTTCTCTTCCTTCCTTTAAAAGGATTCCATTTTTCTTCCAGAAGAAGCGGACGTCTGTGGGATGGCTACTGGAGAAGTTACATTGGAGGAGAACACGGTCCCCAGAGTGAATCTCAGAATGCGGGATGATGGATAGGACCTTGACACCTTTGGGAGCATCTGGAGAACAAGGGCCTCAGGCTGACCTCTTGGGTCCTGTTCTTTCTTCCTGTCCCCAGGACTTCCTTTCCCCTTGGCCTTGAGGCCTGACTCTCATCCCTCAATTCACTGTGAAGATTCTGGTCTAGGCTCCAGTCTTTCCACCGTATCCCACCGGGGCCACCTCCCAGATTCCCCTGCCCACATCACTCACACTTGATATGCAGGTTGACAGGGGCAGCCCACGAACACCATGTGTTACAGGCTGCGCAGGTGAATGGCCCGGCATTCCAGGAAACTTTTTGAATCGTCAGCACCCCAGGTACGAGTTCATTCCAGGAGCCTCGGGGACTCCATTCATATCGGATAACTCTGGGGTTACTGGAAGTGTAGTTACAGGTCAGGGTCACATTGTCTCCTTCTCGAATTGGCGTGGGGTTTTGAAGCACTATGGTTACCTCCTTGGGGGCATCTGAGACAAAATCAGAGAAATGGGTAGCTGAAATAGGAAAAGTCAACTGTCCATAATACCTGTTCCTTCCTGCTTCCTCTTTCCCTCCGATCTGCGCCCTGCCTCCACACAGTTCCTAGATTAACCAGAGGAAGTCTCGCGCTTTCCTCTTGCATCTATGTGAGGACAGAAACCCTGCCCTGCCCATTTGGCCTGGTTGTGGTTAGAGGCAGGAAGGCACGGTGGTTAAGAGCAAGCTCTGACAGAGAACACGTGGTGCTGTCTCTGCAAGGGTCTAGGGTGCAGAGCTGGGTCCCTGCAGCATGGCAGCTAACAACAACAACAACAACAACAACAACAACAACAACAATAGTAAAGCACAGCTCTGGAACCAAAACTGCCAGACCCTACCGCTTAGAGCTGTGTGACCATGGGCTGCAGGCCTCAGTTTACTCATCTGTCAAAGGGGGTCCTAAGAGTACCTAATGGAATTGTTGCCAGGACAAAATAAGATGATCGCCTTAGAGCCGTGCGGTGTGTAGGAAACGCTGCCGCCGCTGCTGTTATGTACCTGGCTGTCTAGATGTTTGCGATTTAGACATTCCCATCAGCATATCTGGCGCAAACTATGACGTCTCAGGGTCCAAGGATCCAAACTGTGGATTCTCTTTGTTCTGAGCTCAGCTTAGTGACAAAATTCACTGTGTTAAACGGGGTCTGATGCTGGAGAGGTAATGAGACATTTCGCCTTAGTTCTCCTCGAGAATTTCAGGACCCCTTCTGGGACTCAGCCACTGCTTGGTGACACTAAGTCTCCATGTCCATCATGAAGCCCCAGCATCATTCAGGTTATTCATTCAACAAACATCTACTGAGCACCTACCATGAGCCACACCCTGTTCTGGTGCTGAGAATCCAACTGCGAACAACAACAGAACACCTGCTCTGAGAAGCTTACACCTCAGGGGCACCTCTGAGAAGAGCCCCTGGCTTCTGCTTGCTGTCCATTCTAGGACCCTGGCATCTCCTACACTCATCTACCTTCCTCCTCGGCCCACTTCCATCTTCTCCGTCTAAAACCCAGAGGCTCTGTGAATACTCACACTGGATGTCCAACTCAGCTTCCTGGCTCATTAGTCCAGAACCAACGCTGTTTTCTGCCAGGCAGGAATACTTCCCAGCGTGGCTGAGGGAGACCTTCGAGATGTGGAAGGTCTTGTTTGTGCTTCTCCGGATTTCAGTGTTATTGTGATACCAGGTATAATCTGTTGAAGGAGGATTGGCCACTGCCATGCAAGTCAGCGCTACTCCACTTCCCTCCCTAGCTGGTGAGGATTGGATCTGAACCCAGGAATGTCTCGGAGCATCTGGAAAAAGGTGTAGAAGCAAGTGGCATGGGGGTGAGCAGTGACCTCTGCCGGCCTCTCAAGGGCCTTGCTTCCATCCACGCTAACACCCTGCCTGCCCCTCCCCAGCTCCCGGGAGGCTCACAGAGCACTTGGAGGGCCACTTGTGACTGTTCTGAGCCGATATCATTTCGGGCCGCACAGTGGTACTTTCCACTCATATCCTTGGTCACTGAGGACAGAGTGAGTGTGACCATCTTCTTCTCCCTCTGCAGTGTTTCCTGCTCTTTCAGTCGGTTCCCATCCTTGAGCCAGAATATAGTCAAGTACTCTGGGTTGCTGCTGATGATCTGGCACGTCATGTTCACTGAATTTCCCTCTTTTACAATGGCATCTTCAGGGCTGACCTTGATCTCCAACTTTGGGGTGTCTGGAGGAGCAAAGGTCAGTGGTGGAGGGGACAGAGAATTCTCAGAGGCTGTAAAGAGGTGAGAAATTGTTGGGCTTTTCTTCTGATAAAGCAGCAGCCTACACATAGTGTGTGGGTGTGTGCAGCCTTGTCCACAAGCACTGACTGGTGATGGTCACAGCCTCTTAACTCCTCTCTCTGCTTCCCTGCCTACCCCAGTCCCTGAAGGTCTGGTCTCCATCAGCAGCCAGCAGCATTTCCAATTCTGTCAATCAGAACTTGTCACTGCCCCGCTTGAAACTGTTCAGTGGAGTCCACAGTTAGAATAAAATCCAAAATCTTCAAGCGCCCGTCCTCATGGCCTTCCTTTCCTACACTGGGTCCCTCAGACACAGCGCTGGGGCTCCCTGTCCCCCTGCCTATTACGAACACAAGTGCCAACCTCAAAGCCCTTGTCCTTGCTCTTTCTTCTCTCTGGAATCGTGAATATACCTACCTGCCTTCACTCAAGTCTCAGCTCACGTTCACCTGCCTCACGGAAGTCTCCATCCCTCACGCCCTCTGCCCCAGCCCTGCTTCATTTTTTTCTTAATATACTTAGCACCACCTACAGTTATGTTCTCTATTTCTTTGTTGATCTATTTATTGTTTGTCTCTCCTGCTGCAATGCTAGCTCCACGTAGGCAAGAGCCTTGCTCACTGCTGTCTCCCTGGCAGCCATAAAAGGTCTGGCGCCTAGTAGGTTTGCAATAAATATCTAGTGAATGAATGAATGAGGCACAAATAATAATGTGAAAATATTCCTCAAACCCCGCCCCCCTCCCCCACAAAGGAGAAAAAATATACCTAAGCAGATGATCCCAAATCATGTCATGGCTTAAGGATGGACGAAATTATTTTATTCTGTTAGACAAAAGCAGAGGCTAAAATGAATCTGTTTCCTGACACACCAGGGCTGACAACAGAGATGGTGGAGGAGAAAACACAGCTCTGCCTGGGCCATCCCCAGCTGCAAGGGCCCACAAACTGACTACGCTTCCTTCTTTGGAGGCTCCTGCCACCCTGGGTGCTCACTGAGGAGCTGGGGAGAAGGGGACAGGTCTTTCATTTTCCCCATAGGAGCTTGGGGGAGACTCACGCTTCACATCCAGCTGCACGGTTTTGTAGGAGAGCAGCCCGCCTGCTTTGTCATTCCAGAGCTGGCAGGTCAGATTGTGGCCATGGTGGGTCCAATTAGGCTGCATCGTGAGCTTGCTCTGGGTGGAGACGGTCTTAGTAGTCAGGGTAGTTGAGGCGACAGAGGGAAGCTGAAATGACTCCAGGGACCACTGCAATCTGATCTGGTACCCAACGCAGGAGAAATTCAGCAAGCAGGTCAGTGTGACCTCCTGGGACTCCCGGATTTCTAGAGGGAGCTGAATGAGAGGTGGAGGAGCCGTTTCTGCAAAAGAGTAGGGTCCATGCTGGCAGCCTGGAAGACTGAGGACCGCTGTGTCCTAGCCTCTTACACTGGCCGTGGATGCCCAGCCCCAAATAACCCTCACCAGTCCATCCACCTCTCTCCTGGCTCTCCTTCCTCTGTTCTGAACCACTTTTGCTCAGCTGAAGCACCTTCTGAAAGGTCTTGTGGGTGCTGAATTGCCTTAGGAATTACAATTCATATTTTGTACTTACTTTATTTTCACTCCCAAATGTTTGCTTTCTAAATGTTTTCAAGATCACTCTCCCCACCACCCCTAAGTGAATTTTACCAGTTTAGTTCAACACGCATTTCTTAGCTTCAGTGATGACAAGCCTTCATTGTTTAATGGCCTTAGTATTGGAGGCACCCCACACAGCATTTCTTTAGGACGTTCCTTTAGAGGAGCAGGCCTGTGGGCAGCCAGCCTCAGCTCTCCCAGGGCTGGGCCGCCTTCAGACTGCAGGGTCTGAAGCTACATCTCTCACTCCATGTGTAGGGCTGCCTAAAACCCCCACCATAAAAAGAGGCTATGGAATGGAGTGAGAGCACTAGCTGAGGTGGAGGCCACAGATCGGTGTTTGATCTACCTTCTACACATGTGTCATTTAATCATGAAGGGCAAATTAGAATTAACTACCAGCATTAATACATTGTGAGACTTCACTTGAAAATCTAGAGTTTTATCTTCTCTTGAAAAATCAGGCAGCCTGGAACCCAGATTCCAGAATGGAACTGAGTGGCAGCTAGGATACTTGAGGAGGGAAAAGCACTCATGCTCTAGCTGGCCAGAGCTCCATTGTCTTGTGCTGCCTAAGTCACTCACTGGCAACCCCGCCCCCCACCCCACCCCCCGCCCTGACCTCTGCAGGCAACCTGGGTTTCGGCCCCTGTCCCAAGAGTCAATTGTTTCCCACTTCCGTCCTTGCCCATGCCCGAGGCTAAAGATCCCATCCCCAGGGCCTTACTGGAGACGTTGAGGAATATATTCTCCATCCATTTATCAGTCCCTGATGTCATCCTCAGCCCCAGGACACCGCTGTCTTGGGTGTTTACAGAGCGGATATGCAGGGTGCAGTTGGACATGTCGTCTCCCAGGAACTGTATCCTTTCCTGAAACTCCTTCATCTTTGTCATCTGGTAGAGAATGCTCCCGTTGAAGTCCTTGGCCGTTTGGTCATACGTATAATTATGGTACACTGTGAGGTTGTCCAGGACCTTTCTTTTGTAGTCCCGGGGCTCTCTTTTCTCTGGAATTTTGTATTGGCAGGGTATCTGGATGCAGGCCCCCTCCCAAGCGTAGAGGGTTTTAGGGTGCTCAAACTTCCAATCTTCTGAGTCAGAGAAAGCCAAGTATTCTGGAACTCACCACAGTGATCAGAAAGCATTATTGAGGGGCATGGAGAGCTTTCAAAGGAATAAAGAAACCCCTCTGAAGAAAGAGGGAGAGAGGAGAGACACAAAGAGAGCGAGACACAAAGAGAGAAGCATATATACGCAGGTGTCCACAGCCTGGCCCCCCCCCTACCCCACATTTACTCTTCTCTGCCCCAGATCTTCCCTCCTCCTCCAGCTCCAAAGTCCTCCTAGAACCCACGTGCCAGTCCAGGCCACAGTCCTTACCAAGGAGCAGGAGCAAGGGGCCAAGGAGATGCATGCTGTTGCGTCTAGGCAGGAGCCTGGGGCAGGAAGAGTTCGTCTTTGAGCCACTTGGTCACTTTTTCTAGATGGCTTTTCTTACTCACCCACTGAGCTCTGACCCCTTTTTCTCAATCCCAGAAAGCCCACGTCTAGTTGCATGGTGGGTTGTGGACTTCTGGATGCACACAAGGCCTTCTCTGGGTAGGCCATGCCTCATCCATCAGCCCAAAAACCCTGTTGTGCTAGCCTCTCTCTCTCCCCAGCATTCCTTCCTTTCTTCTATCCATCCATCCACTTCACTCTGTCCATCCATCCATATCCACTCCATCCATTCATCCATCCATCCATCATCCATCCACCTTAGTACTCCAAATCAATTCACATCCATCCATTCATCCATCATCCATCCATCCATCCATCCACCCACCCATCCATAATTGTATAAACTTCCTGCTCTCAGGCTTTGAGTAGCACCAGACAACTGAGCACCTGGAATACCAGGCCCTGGGTAACTTGGAGCTCACTTTGGGGCAATCTAGTGAAGTTTTACATAGGGTTTTACATGGCCAAATCTTGATTTTAAAGACTAAGAAAAAAATAACTTTAAGACCAATAATTAAATATGATATCAGGAAGCATTTAGAGAGGTCTGGAAGGACTTAGGAGAATATGATCCAAGGGCCCCTCTCAGATGCCCCCAGGGGCTGGGTAGGAAACATAAATCAACCAGGTGGGGTCGAAGGTCATATAAAGGCCATGACTTTCTCAGTTCCCACTAATTGTTGCCAAGTGGGAATGTGGGCTCAGCACTTCCAGATCTTCTACTGTTTTAAGGGAAGAAGCCAGATTATCATGTTAAATGTCCTGCTAAACAAAAACAAACAAACAAACAAACGAAACACAGTGATAGTCAAACAAAACCTGTCTGTGGACTTAGCAGCAGTCCAAGGACTGCCA
>NW_024352839.1:1130612-1285117 GCF_902729225.1 Pteropus medius
CATGGTGGGTTGTGGACTTCTGGATGCACACAAGGCCTTCTCTGGGTAGGCCATGCCTCATCCATCAGCCCAAAAACCCTGTTGTGCTAGCCTCTCTCTCTCCCCAGCATTCCTTCCTTTCTTCTATCCATCCATCCACTCTTATCAATAATCATCACCATCCATCCATCCATCCATCCATCCATCACCACCCAACCATCCATCCATCCATCCATCCATCCATCCATCCATCCATCCACCCACCCATCCATAATTGTATAAACTTCCTGCTCTCAGGCTTTGAGTAGCACCAGACAACTGAGCACCTGGAATACCAGGCCCTGGGTAACTTGGAGCTCACTTTGGGGCAATCTAGTGAAGTTTTACATAGGGTTTTACATGGCCAAATCTTGATTTTAAAGACTAAGAAAAAAATAACTTTAAGACCAATAATTAAATATGATATCAGGAAGCATTTAGAGAGGTCTGGAAGGACTTAGGAGAATATGATCCAAGGGCCCCTCTCAGATGCCCCCAGGGGCTGGGTAGGAAACATAAATCAACCAGGTGGGGTCGAAGGTCATATAAAGGCCATGACTTTCTCAGTTCCCACTAATTGTTGCCAAGTGGGAATGTGGGCTCAGCACTTCCAGATCTTCTACTGTTTTAAGGGAAGAAGCCAGATTATCATGTTAAATGTCCTGCTAAACAAAAACAAACAAACAAACAAACGAAACACAGTGATAGTCAAACAAAACCTGTCTGTGGACTTAGCAGCAGTCCAAGGACTGCCAGTGTACAACTGCTGCCTCTCTCTCACTCCCTCTCTCTGCTGAAAGCTGGCCCATCACCTTACTAGACTTTTACAAAGTTACATTTACATAGAGTTAATTAAAGTCCCAATTTGCATAGCTGTGCTCTCAGGGCCGGTCCCCTGGGAGCTGGGCAGGATGTGTCCACAGAGTGTGTCTCCTGTCTCAGCACAGACCTGTGCCCCTTCCACCAGCCCAGTCAATGTTTCCCACGCATCAACACCCCCTGCCCCCACTCACCCACCGGCTGTTTATCTCCTCAGGCTCCGTGGCTCCTGCCAAAGTCTGTTGGGTACGCAGCACCCTTTGTGGGGAAAGCTAAGCTGCTGGCTGAAAGCAGGAAGGAATCTGTGCCCAGGCAGGAAAGTAGGGGTAGGGGTGAGGGGTCTGAACCGTGGCAGACCCTCCAGGCAGAGCTGACACCAGCTCTGCAGGTGCTGATAGTGCTACACACAAAAAAGTCTTTAAGGTCACATCCATTTGAGAGAAGCTGGTTTTAAAAAGTTAAATAAGATTCTTTACTGCAGGTCTTTCCAAACCTTTTAATCAATTGTGTGTGCATCATACATCTCCCAACATGGGGGTTAGAGTACATACAGTACATTGCCCACACTTTTTTAGCCATGGGAACTATTTTATGTTTTCCATGAAAAACTTGGCAGGGTTGCAGGGTCAGTGTTCTGAGGGATGCACTATGGATCCCTTTCGGGTTTCCACAAGGGCTGTGGCAGCGGCCAGATTCCATGCCTCATGGCGAAGACTAGCCTCCTACAGCTGGGCCATTGTGCCCCCTCTGTCAGCAGCCACCGGCTATGCCCTCATTGGAGACTGGCTTAAGAACTCTGAGTAAGTGGAAGAGCAGCGCTTCTCAAAGCAGGGCCATGTGCTTACCCTAAGGAGCGCCAGGCAGCCTCTGGGACACAAGAAGTGGACTCCAGGCCTGAAATTGAAAGGCTGCTGAAGCATGGTGGAGTGCTGGGGACAGTAGGCATTAGGCACCAAGGCTCAGGACAAGGCCATGCTGTCCAGCCCTGTGGTCTGCTCAACACAGGCCTGTTTAGGGCATTGCAGGACCTCAGAGCCAGTCTCCCTGGGTCCATTCCTTCCTCCTGGGCATCCAGTGACCCCTTGGGCCCTCAGCAAATTGGCCAGGCCCGGCAGGGATGCCCAAAGACAGGGCTTTATGAACCTTTTGCACACAGCAAGAGAGAGAGAAGGGGCTCCCCACTGTGCTCCCAGCCTCAAGAACTCTGCCTGGTACACAGCGACTGCTTCATACTTGCTCATTGAATGCAAAAGAGAACAAAATAGTTTTACCTGTTTCCTGGTGTCTTCCCTCTTCAGAGACCCTGGCAGCATCTGAGAGTAAAAGAAGAAGCACAGCAAAGTCTCTAGTGACTAATTTTTACCCTCTTTGGCCACACCCTCTGTGACCAAGAAGCATGATGATCCGGAAAGTGGGGAAAAGAGGCAACAAAGGGGATGGGGAATTGGAGTCAGAGCAGAAGGAACACTAAAATGTCTGTGGTTGTTTTTTTGTTTCAGCGTATGGAGTTTCTATACCAGATGTGTTTCGGAGCCGAGTCCTCCACAATTTCCCTCTATCCGGCTCTCAGAAAATGCTAACAACTCAATACAACCAGATTAAAACTACCAGCCTGCTGAAAAAGACACAACTCAACTTGAAAGTATTTGTCATTTAGTGACACCATCCAATTATTCTCATTCCCATTACTTTCCCTCCATAGGCTTGAATGGTAGAGAATCTGATCACTGACACTGACGCCTTGGCAGCAACCAAGGGATAAGTAAAAAGCATGTAGATGTCAGGAAGGGAAAAGATAATTTATGTGAAGTTATCAGATGAACAAGTCTTGAAACTAAAACTTCACCCCTTTTATCAGATGTCTAGTCTGTGAGTGTTTGAGACCAGAACTAGATAACAGGCAAAGCCATGCAAATCCTACAGCTGATAAGGGAAGCTTCTGAGGAGTCTTCACCCTGGCACCACTGACTCTGACTGCAGGGAGTTGAGAAGAAAATAGAAAGAGTAAAGAACAATTTCTTCAGAAAGCAGTGATGTTCTGGGAAGTCCTAGGCCCTTTCGCTACAGCATTTTTGCTGCAGGTATCTTTGGCACAAACATTGTTACCACCAGCATTTTTGCCACAATGTTTTCGCTTCATAACTGATAAGCTATAAGACAATTTTGTCATTAAAAAAAAAGATAAAATCTTGAAAAATAAAAGGGATATTTAAAAGGCGATGACAAAATTTAAAAGACTTTATTGTGAAATATAAAATATTTGAATACATTAAAAATGTGTGTAGACTCATAGCGATACTGTGCAAGTAACTGATTTTATTTTGTGCCTAATTGTACCTAAACACTTAGTTCTATAGGAAATGTGGGTTCAACTCTAAACCTTCAAGGAGAGCCTTTAGCCTCTTTTTCCTTATTTTTAATGTAGTGTGTTTTGAAATAAGAAACTAACTTTGGGAGACAATCACTATCATCTGGAAAAAATGCTAACTATTTTAAGACCTCCGCTACATCTGGATAGACCAGCCAAGGGGGCTAGTGAAGATTTATTTATAATATAAAAATTGGAGTAACTGTGAAAACTTTGTTAATGCAGAAATGAAACCAAATAAAAACACCAAACTGTCAACTAGTTATTTTAATTTTTTTTTACAGTGGTTGATTGATTAGTCAATGGAGAAATGAAACCAAACAAACAAACAAAAACCCCAAACTGTCAACTAGTTATTTTATCTTTTTTTATGGCAAAATTGCCTTATGGCCAATTAGATATGTGGCAAAATGCTTGTGGCAAAGATGTCTGTGGCACAGATGGTACAGCAAAAATACCAGACATGGTTCTAGGAAGATGGAGCAGGTGTACTTTGCCCTATTTCCTTGTCTAAGTACAACTAAAAACCTTGGACATTATAAAGCAAGCATAAGAAGACTCGGAAAGGTGGAGAGAAGGCACGCTAGCTAGGGACCTCAGAACCTGATGAATGATATGGAGGTGAATTTCCTGGGTTTTCTCTTTGCCTCATATAACCCAGACTGAATTCTAAAGAAGACAGCAACTGGAAATGCCAATGGGCATGGGTGAAAAAAATGATCCCGCAAAATACCACTTTTTAGCCAAAGAACCAGGAAAGGGGCAACCTAGATAGATAGAAATCTTTCAGGCAATAACTGCTCTACCCCAGCCAAATACTATAGAAAAACCTGAAGCCTCATCCCCACCACTCCACCCCCGACAGTGAAGGCTGAGTGGGGAGCCTGGATTTCTGTAACAAAGAACCCCAGGCCTCTCTTCTACCTCATCTGAGTAGTACCTGAGGAGGTTGAGTATAGAGCTGGGCCCTCCATCCCCACTGGGCTCATCCTCCCTGTAGTGTCAGTGGAGACCACATGGGGAGCTGGAACATCCACTCCCACTCAGTGGGGATAAGACATTCCTCCTCTCCTCACTAGAGTGGTATGAGAGGAGGTCAAGCGGACAGTCAGGACTTCCACTATCACTCAGTGGTAACAAGCTCACCTCTTGCAGTGCAATTTGTGTGGAAGCCATGTGGACAGTCGTAATAAAGTACTCCTTTCAACTAAGGTGGTAATAGTGGGTGCCTAAAGATGAACCTAAACTCCCACCCCTGCCCAACAATAACAAGGAAACTTTACCCCCCTACGCATGTCAAGGGAGGCTGAGTGGAGAACCTGGACTTCTACCTGCACTTGGTGGTGATGAGACAGTGATCTCCGTCCTTGATTTCACTATACAGTGCTGGGGAGGCTTGCTAAAACACGGATTTAAGTAAGATTCTACTACATAATACTAAGTCCTATTACATAATACCTCAAATTCCAGGTTCCAATCAAAAAATTATTCATCATACTAAGAACCAGGAAGTTCTCAAACTGAGTGAGAAAAGATCATCAACAGACACAAACACTAAGATGCCACAGATGTTAAAATTATCTGACAGATTCCAAAGCTGCCATCATAGAAATATTTTAGTGAGCAATTACATGCTTGAAACAAATGAGAAAATAGAAAGTCTCAGCAAATAAATAGAAAATGTAAAGAAAAACCAAAAGAAAATTTTAGAACTAAGAAATACAATGACTGAAATAAAAATCTTAATGAATGGCTCAACAGCAGAATGGAGAATACAGAAGGAAGGATCAGTGAAATGTAACATAGAACAAGAGAAAGTATTCAGTTTGAACAACAAGAGAGATAGACTGAAAATAAATAAATAAACAGAGCCTCAGAAACATGTGTGACTGTAATAAAAGGTCTAACATTCGTGTCATTAGAGTCTCATAAGGAAAAGAGAAAGAGAGTGGAGCTGAGAAAGTATTCAAAGAAATAATGCCTAAAAATGTCCCTAATTTGACAAAACAAACAAAAACATATTTCTACAGATTCAAGAAACAGCAAACACCAAATAAGATAAATCCAAAGAAATCTATTCCAAGATACATAACTAAAAACTTAAGACAAAGAAAAAATATTGAAAGCAACCACAAAGAAATGACATACTACTTATAGGGAGAAAACCCATTCACGTGACAGTAGTTTTCACATCAAAACCCATAGAGGCCACAGGAAGTGAAACTTATTTATTTTTATTTTTTGGATACTAAAAGAAATAAACTCTCAACCTAGAAACTTATATCTAGTGAAAATACCCTTCAGGAAGGAGGGGGAAATCAAGACATTCTCAGATGAAGGAAAACCAACAGAATTTTAACCAACAGAGGCCTAACCTAAAAGAATGGCTAAAAGGAGCAATCTAAACAGAAAAAAAAATTTTTTTTTTTTAAAAAGAATCTTAAAACATCAGAAAAGAAGGAAGAACATGAAAAAAGTGAACCTATGGGTAAATATAATAAGCTTTTCTTCTTGAGTTTTCTAAATTATGTTTGACAGTCAAAGAAAAACCTATAACACGCATTATGCTGTTCTCAGTGTGTGTAGAGGAAATATTTGAGACAACTATATTATAAATAGAAGGCACGAAGGGATGTAAAGGGAAGTGAGTTTTCTATACTTCACTCGAACTGGTAAATGTTGAAACCAGTAGACTTTGATAAGTTATATATATAATGTGATACCTAGAGCAGCCGCTAAAAAAACTATTCGAAATGATATACTCAAAAACACTATAGATACATCAAAATTGAAGTTTACGAAATTGTTCAAGGGACCCACAGGAAGGTAGGAAAAAAGAAAACAGAGAAATTAAAAACAGAGAGAAGAGAGAAAACAAAAACTAAAGTGGCAGACTTAAGCCTTAGCATTAAGTAATTACATTAAATGTAAAGGTCCAAATACACAAATGAAAAGACAGAAACTGACAGAGTGGATAAAAAACATGACCCAGCTATATACTGTCTATAAGAAAATAACTTCAAATATAATTATATAGGTAAATTGAAAATAAAATAATGTAAAAGGATATACCATGCAAATATTAGTAAAAAGAAAGTAAGGGTGGCTATATTAATAACAGATAAATAGACTGCATAGCAAAGAAAATTACCAAGCCAGTGAGGGATATTATATAATAAGGAAAGGGTCAATCCACCAAGAAGACATAACAATCCTAAATGTGTATGCACCAAACAACAGAACTACAAAATATGCAAAGCGAAGACCAATGGAAATGAATGGAGAAATAAACAAATTCACAGTTATGGTTGGAAACGTCAACATTCCTCCCTCAACAATTGATAGAACAACTAGACAGAAAATCAGCAAGCATATATAAGAACTAAACAGCACCATCAATCAACGTGATCTAATTCACATTTATAGGAGACTCAACCCAACAATAGCATAATACATATTTTTTTCAAGAACCCATGGAACATATCCAAAGATGAACCAAATTTAAAACCATAAAACAAACCTCAGAAAATTTGAAATAATTTTTTAAATCATACATAGTTTGTTCTCCAACCACCATGGAATCAAACTAGAAATCGATAACAGAAAGATAACAGGAAAATCCTCAAACACTTGGAAACCAAATGACACACTTCTAAATAATCTATGGATCAAAGAGAGAATCTCAAAAGGAATAAAAATTTGTTAAAAGAAAATGAAAATAGAACTTACCAAATTTTGTGGGAAAGGTTAAAGCACAAGAGGAAAATTTATAGTAGTAAATACTTACATTAAAAGAAAAAAGTTTTGAATCAATAATATAAGATTCCATCTCCAGAAACTATAAAAATATGAGAAAAAATGCCAAAGCAAGCATAAGGAAGGAAATCATAAATATAAAAGCAGAAATCAAAAAACTTAAAAAAATAGAGGAAATAAAAATGCTGATTTACTGAAAAGATCAACAAAATTGACAAACCCCTAGCAAGACTGACAAATAGAAGAGACAAGACAAATTGCTAATATTAAGAATGAAATAGGGCATATCACTATAGACCCTACATATATCAAAAAGATAATAAGAGAATAGTATGAACAACTCTACCCACACAAATTTGATAATTCAGATTAAATGGATCAATTCTACAAACTACTAACTACTACAACTCATCTAATATGAATTAGATAAATTAAATAGTCCTATAACTACTAAGGTAATTTAAAACCTGAAAAAGAAACCTCCAGGCCCATATGGTTTTACTAGAGAATTCTACTCAATGTTTAAAGAAGAATTAATATTTAATAAAAAAAATAAAAATAAAAATAAAGAAGAATTAACACCAATTCTACATAATCTCTTCCAGAAAATAGTAGTGGAAATGCTTCCCAACTCATTCTATGAAGCCAGTATTACCAGGAAGCCGAATAAACAAAACAAAACAAAGATAGTACAAAAAAAAAAAATGACAACTATTCCTTATGAATATAGTTGCAAAAACCCTTAACAAATGTGAACAAATATTAAAGAATTATACACCAGGACCCAGGATATTATCCCAGGGATGCAGAGCTGGTTCAATATTTGAAAATCAATTAATGTAATCTCATATTAATAGAATAATAATGAAGATAAATAATAATAACAAATAACAGATATTTATTAATAAATAATAATTGCTTATTATTTATTATAATAAATAACAATTGCTTATTATTTATTATAATAAATAATAATAAAGAAAAATCACATGATTATATAAATAGTTGCAGAAAAGGCATTTAACAACATTCAACACTCATTTGTGATAAAAACTCTATGAAAACTAGAAATAGAGAAGAAATTTCTCAACATAATAACCTAAAACTGACCTACTAAAAGACTATTTGACATAGCACTGGAAGTTCTAGACAACACAATAAGGTAAGGAAAGACAACAAAAAGCATATAGAGCTGAGAGGAAGGAATAAAACCACCTCTATCTGCAGATAACATACTGATAGAAAATCCCGAGGAATCTACCAAAAAAAAAAAAAATTCTAAAACTAATAAGTGAGTTCAGCAAGGTTGTAGAGTGCAAAATCAACACAGAAATTAGGCACTTTTTTTGTACTAACAACGAATGATGAAAACTGAAATTTAAAATATGATTCTATTTATAATGGCTTAACAAAAGAAATACTTAGGTGTGATAAATCTAACAAAACATATAATACTTGTATGCTGAAAACTATAAAACACTGCTAAAAAAATAATCAAAGAAGATCTAAGTAAATACCATGCTCATGAAGTAGAAGACTAAACATAGTAAAGATGTCAATTCCCCCAAAGTGATATACAGATTTAATCCAATTACTATCAGGTAATTTGTAGATAAGGATGAGATTATTCTAAAGTTATACAGAAAGATAAAAGAACTAGAATAGAAAATATTTCTGAAAAAGAAGAATAAAAAAGAAGGTATCACTCTAATTTCAAGGCTTATCATGACGTAATATACAATAATCAAAACTGTGTGGTGTTGGTGGGGGTATAAACATAGATTGATTGAACAGACTAGAGAACCCAGAAATAGCCCCATGGGAGTGTGGTCAACTGATTTCTGATAAAGGAGCTAAAGCAGTTCAATGGAAGAAAAATGGGCTTTTCAACAGATGGTGCCAGAGCAATTGAATATCCATAGGCAAAACCTAAACCAAAACCTCACACTTTACACAAAACTTAACTCAAAGTGGACCATAGATTTACATATGAAACATTAAACTATAAACTTTAGAGGGTGAAATGGAAGAAAATCTTTGGGATGAAGGGCCTGATGAAGAGTTTTTAGACATAAGACCAAAATCATGACCACTAAAAATCAGTAAATTGGACTTCATTGAAAGTATTACTATTGTTGCTGTTATTGTCATTACTATTATCTCTGTGAAAAATCTTGTTAAGAGAATAAAAAGACAAACTACAGACTGGAAGAAAATATTTGTAAACCACATATCTGACAAAGGACTCAGAATGAATATATAAAGAACTCTCAAAACTCAACATTAAATTAAAAAATCAAACAATCCAATTAGAAGAGCAAAAGACACGAAGAAACATTTCATGGAAGAGGATTTACAAAAGATAAATAAGCACATGAAAAGGTGTTCAACATCACTAGTCAGTGAAATGCAAACCAAGACCTAAAGATATCACTATATACCTATTAGAACAGCTAAAATAGAAAATAATGACAATACCAAATGCTGTTGAGCGGGCAGTGAAACTAAATCATTCATACATTGCTGGTGGGAATGTAAAAATGATACAGTCACTCTGGAAAATGATTTGTGAGTTTCTTGAAAAACTAATAAAATACGCCTACCGTATGACTCAGCATTTGTACTCCTAGGCATTTATTTCCATGAAATGAAAACTTATGTCCACACAAAATCCTGTACACAGTTGTTTATAGCAGCTTTATTTGTAATAGCCCCAAACTGTAAACAACCAACATGTCCCTCTCTAGGCGAATGGTTAAACCAATAGTGATACACCCATACCACAAGTGCTACGGAGCAACAAGGGACAGAGTACTGATACACGTGACAGTTTGTTCAATTCTGAAGGACGTTATACTGAGTTTAAAAAGCCCATCTCAAAGGGTCACATACCATACGATTCCTTTTATGTATCATTCTTGAAATGGCAAAATGATAGAGATAGAGAACAGATTTCTGTTTGCCAAGAGTTACAAATGGTGGCGGGTGGCAGTGGGGGTGGGGTGGGGAGAAAAAGGATGTGACTATGGGGTGATCTTTGAGGTAATGGAATGGTTCTGTATCTTGATTGCAGTAGTGGTTACATACATCTAGATGTGTGATAAAAAGACTTAGACCCTTAGAACATTGGGCCAATGCCAAATTCCTGGTCTTGATTTTGCACTATAATTATGTGACAAGTAACCCTTGGGGAAACTGGATGAAGGGCACACCAAACCTCTCTGTTCTTTGCAACTTCCTGTGAATCTATAATTACTTCAAAATAAAAAGTTTTTTAAAAACCCAGCAATCTCAATGGAAGCTTCAGGAAAGTGGACAGGGTCCCAGAGGTCTTCAGCAGGGGACCCTCTGGAGACTCATCATCTAGAAGGAGGGTCTGAGGTCTCTGACAGGACAGTTCCAGGCATTGCTCACAGTTCTGTAACAGGAGGAAATTGGGCAGTAAGCTCATGGACATGCCTTGGTTTCTGGAGGCCAATGGCTGCATGGAGAGAGCAAGAGCTGGGGAGGAGGACTCCTGAGGAGAGGAGCTGTGGTGACTTCACTCTTCCTTCCAAAGAGGTAGGTGGTCTCCATTTTGGGCGATTTGACTGTTATTACCTGCCCCCACCAGGGAAACAGTGGAGCCAACCAACTAGGTGACACTGAGGGACCTATGATAGTGCCTTCCTCACAGTGTTAATGAGGTCATGCACGTGATGCTCTCAGCCTCATGCACAGCATTTAAATCTGTATTTAAATCTTGGTCGTGCCGTTTGTCAGCAGTGACCTCCCTCGGTTTCCCCACAAAGAGTGATGCTGCTATTGGTGGTACCGACTTCATGAGTGTGCCGTAGGAAAGTGCACCTAAAGCACTTTCACAGTGGCTGTCATGGCATGAGTGCTCTGTGAAAGTGAGCTGTCACTGTTCGTTATGCACACTGTCACTTACTCTGCTTGACCTACACTCCATGGTGACCTTGAGTCACACATCCCTAGCCTGAGCTTGACAGAGAAGCTCTTTGAAACCAAACTGTTGTTCCTCTTCCACTTCCACAGGGAGGTTAGGATTGCAGACAGACCAAGCTCTGAGAGTAGGAAGGAGTCTTCTCCTTGGCTACCACCCAGCCTGTGAATTGAGGTTGTCACCTCCTTTTCAGGAAGCAGGCTGGAGTTGAGAGTGAGGAGGGTGGGGAAGAAGGAGGCTTGGAGCTTTGCTACAGCAATGCTGTGAGTTCCCAATCCCAGTCCAGGGGAAGGAACTTTGGAGTAATCAGCACAGACCTGGAGCCCTTTCATCATTGAGAAGGAGGGAGCTGCCTGCCCCTAGGCATAGTCCTCAGGACAGGGTAGGGGGAGACGGATTATCTTGGTCTCAGCCTGGAGTGACCTGGCAGGTGGGTGGGACAGGAGGGACAAGGAGGTCTGTGTTATCCTGACCCTGGCCTGGTGCCTGAAGTCCTCCCTCTTGTGGTGGGTGGCTTATCCCTCCCAACAGGTGGGACATGAGACCTGCTCACCTCTAGTCCAGCCTAGGTAGACCTCATCCTGTGCATCTGTTCCCATCTCTCCGAGTAACTGTGTCATAGATTCTGACTCTTGTTCAGCTTAGAATTTCCCAAGGAAGGGGTGCCATCAGCCTTTCCTGACCTTGAACATGGCCAGAGTGGAGCATGTGTGTGTTCACTGAACGTATTCCTCCCTCTTTCTTCAGCATCTAGGAAGTGGCCAGTCATCTTGGACTCCTCTCTCAAGAGGAGTCCAGCATTAAGAAATCCCATTGGTTCCTCCTCCAGAACAAGTCCTGTTCCCGTCCCCTCCACTTCCTCATCATCTCCACTTCCTCTCTCTTGGACTGCTGCCATGGCCTCCTAAGCCCTCCCCTTAGGAGGGCCTCCTAAGCCCTCCACTTGTGCCCATTGTCCACGCAGCTGCCAGTGAGGCCTTTGAAACCTCAAGCCCCTGTGTATAATGCTCCAGCATCTCCCCAGTTTATGCAGAGGAAAAGCCTAAGTCCAGACAGTTGCCTACAAGGCCCTCTGTAATCAGGCTCCCTTGGGCAACCACTCGGGCTCCCTCACTCCACTCCAGGCACATTGCTTTCCTTCTCGTTCCATGAACATAACAAGTACATCCCCACCACAGGCCTTTGCACCTGATCTTGGCTTTCCCTGAACCCATATTCCCTAGAAATCTTCAGAGCTCCTTCCCTGACTTCCTTCTCATCTCTACTCAGATGACCGCTTTCTGAAACGGCAGCCTTGCACAGCATACTCTGTCCTATCTGACCAACATTTGTTTATCTGATTGTCTCTTCCACAAAATGTCAGCTTTGTGAGGTCAGAGAGTGTTTCTTCTGAGTCTCTGCAGTGTCCCCAGGGCCCAGCATAGTCCTGGCATACCGCAGGTGCTCAATAAATACGTGTCAGAACAGAGGAATTCTGGCTGGGGAAATGGTGTCCAGGAACTGGGTGGGGTGACACATGAATTCCGGCTCTGTTTGCGTGTTATCACTGACTGTTAGTCCCTCCTAAGCGATGGTCTTTGTATCAAAGCACTTCATTTTTTCCCAATCTTTAGAGGTTTGCCTATGACCTGCAGGACTTTTGTCCTCTCTGTGAACCACCTGAAATATTTTTATTTCATACATTTCTTTAAATCGATTCACTTGATTGATTTTTTTAAAAAAAACTTAGCCTCACCCTCAGTTTTTATCCAAAAAAAAAAATCACCTATTTGGTATGCTTGTTTCCTTTTGTTCTGATACACATTAAGTGAAACATAAATATTACCAGAACAGTCACTCCTCTCCCCTCCTAAGATCACCTGGTTGTCTGGCATGGTGCTCAGGTGGCACTTTGGGTAGCACAGGGTTACTCTGAGTCCCTCACTATTGACATTGCTCTGGTCCTCAGGGCGAAGTCCTTAGGGGCATTCCTATCAGGCCAGACCTGCTGGAGCCAGGGTCTGTCGTCAGGGGACAGGTGTGCCAGGGCGGGGCCATTGCGTGTGCAGGAGAGTTGGTGGAAACTTCCACTGTGGCTGCCGTGAAGCCCCTACTATTCTCTGTCTAGTCTCGCACCACCCGGCCTCGGTTCAGCTCCTGGAATTTTGCCAAACACATTCCCACTTGGGGCCTTCACTCAGGGTGTTCCCTTCCACAGGGACCCCTGACCCCTGAGACCCTCAGGCACACTTCTGTTCTTTGCCTTAAAGAAATTCCCTTGGGAGCAGGCGTCAGGAGTGGCAGTTAGGCATTAGATGCGAGGTTACTTATTTAAGGTCCTTCTCCCTGCAAGACTGCCAGCTCTGGGGGAAAAGGGCTAGGGCAGGGGCCCCTCCCCACTGCTCACAGCCTGCTACCACCATACCTCTTCCTTTCTCTTCATGGGGACAAAACAGCCTCGTCACCTTCCCTCCCAACATGGCTTATTTATTCCTGCCTCTAGATCTTGCCTTTGGCCTCTGTTGTATCCCTTACCTTCTACGAAAACCAGGGGAAAGCCGCCTTCCTCGGAAACCACCTGCATTGCCCGAGCCCAGCCACTCTCTTCTAACTGCTCCCTAGCACCTGCAGGCCCTGCAGGCTCCCGGCCGAGGTGGCAGTGCAGTACAGTGGTAAGAGCATGGGCTGCAGAGCCAGGGCTCTGGGTTCCAATCAAGGCTGCAGTTACCAGCTGGGGGACTCCATAGACATGATTTAGCCTCTCTGCTCCTCCGCTCCTCCACGGTCTCAAATGTCAGCTCATTGGAAGTAACTGAAGGCCCCATCAAAACACAGAGTGCTGGGCCCCAGTTTTCTATTCCCGTGGCCTTGGTGGGCCTGAGAATTTACCTTCCTAACAAAAGCCCAGGTGATGCTGTCGCTGCTGGTGCAGGGACCTACTTTGAGAACCATTGTCATAGTTGTTAGGGAAGGTAAATGGAGATGAATTAATGTAAATCGAGTAAAATCAGGTGGCACAGAGTAAGCGCTCAACAACCATTGGTTATTAATACCACTTAGCCCTCTTTAAATTCCTGACAAGTATTACAAAAAAAGAACTGAGTCCAGAGCATGGCCACACCATTTCCTAGCTCTGAGCCCCAGCGTTCTCGTCTTCATCGGGCCATCCTGGGTCTTCCTTCCCAGGATGGCCTGAGCTTCCTGAAGGGGCTCAGTGCACAGCTGGTGCCTAGGTAATGTTTCCTGAACCAAATGGATTGAAGTTGGAAGATGGAAGCTGCAGAGTGCAGCATGAACATGAGGAATGGCGGTCGGACCAACACAAGCTCATGAGCATCGAGTTCTGGGGTTGCCCCTGACCTGCAGGGCACAGGAGGAAATGTCAGTGAATGAGCAAAGCCATCCAGGGAGGGGACAACAGTGAATGGTGGGGACTGTGGAAAATAGGGAGCCTGCGCCCCTTCAGAAGGGGCAGCGACCATCTCTTTCAGTGAACTGTGGTGGGCGAGTGCGAGCCCAGCACTATCAGTCACTCTGACTTTGGCAGAGGCAGGAATAAGAGCTGTTATGTGAAATGACCCAGAAGTCAAACCCGGCATGCTGTAGGACAGACCCAGCCACAGCTGCTACCTCGGAGTGGGAACTGAATGGCTAGGATCCCTGGGCCCTTGCCCCTACACAGGGCGGAGCAGAGGGCAGGCAGGGGATGGCAGGCTCCCCCAAGGACTCAGAAATCATCAGGATCTAGACAGGTATTTGGCTTTGGGGCATTTATTTCATGTCCCTTCGGTACAGGCCTCGGGGCCAGGTGTGGGGCAGGAGACCAGGCAGGGGGTAGCAATAAATAACACGAACAGACGGAACTCCCCTCCAGACAGACGAGGCTGAAGGAGGTTAGAGGGGAGCCACACTGTGGGGGTGCAGTGCTGGCAGGGCTCAGGGCAGCTGGGAAGGAGAGGCCAGGCCCCTAGTACCTCACTGTCACCTGCCCCATCCCTTTCCTGCCCCCATCCCCACTACTTTTGAGAGGAAGGGAGCCTGCAGCCAGTGGGGGCCAGCAAGGGTCCTGATGGGATGGTGGCCACATAGGCTGCCCCCAGCTCCCTCACTTGACGCGGATTTCAGCATACTCGGCCAGCTCCTCTGTCAGGGTGTAGCTGTCCTTGGTGGGTCGTTTTCCCAGGTCCGAGTGAGAATAGCTCAGGGCCAGCTCCGGGGGCTCCCCACGAAGGCCCAGCAGCCTCCTCTCAGATCCCAGGCGCCTCTCACTCTATGAAGGGAACCAACCCATTAGAAGGGTTTTGTTCCACCTTTTCCAGATGTAAAGGCTGGAGTGGCTTGCAGCCTCGCAGCTTCACAGTTGAGTCCCAAAGCTCCATGTGAACCTCCTCTCAAACACCACCAGCCCAATGAGCCCCCCGTGTCCCCAGGTCCCAATTCAGGGCCTTTGCCCACACTGACCCACCTTCGCCAACACCCTCCTCATCGCTAAGCCTGAAAGTTGCCTACGAATTCGATGTCTCCAGGAAGGCTTCTTCAGCATAGCAATTTGTGGGGCACACAGCTCAATCCATAACACCTTCCCAGATTAAAGGCACCTGGTCGGGATCCCACCTCTCCAAATGTTTGTACATGCCTGGCTCTGTAAGTCTTTCCCTTACATTTGGATCTGTTATTGTCCCCCCTCGATCTGGGTGATCCTGCAGCTGTGACTGTGGCTTCCCCCTCATGCTTTCCATCCACACTCCCACCCCCACATGTGTCTTTGGACACACACACAGGACAGTGACCACAGACAGACAAAAGGGAGCAGCAATGGGACAGGAGTGCTGGGCAGGGCAAACTTAACAGGGGACCATCCTGGACGCCTGACGAGGACGCACACACATGCATGCCAGCCCCAAGGCCCACCGAGGGCCCAGAGGCGAGCACACTGAGGCCTCCGGGACCTACCTCCTGGGGCGCTCATTCCAGGGTAGAGACCTCTCTGGACTATTGGAGAAGGAAATGCAGTCATAGACCCAGGTGGGGAGGCGAGGGCTTCCCTTGGACCCAGGCCCCACAGCCCCCTTCGCAGCCTCAGCCTGAGCACCGCTCCCGGCCTAAGCCCCAGCCAGCCCTCCACGTTTTCTCCCTTTCCCTCTGCCCCGTGGCCCCCCAGACCCCTCCCATGCCCTTGTCCCTGACATTCAAGTTTTCCAACTAGCCTAGAGCCTCAGGACTCTGGCCCTCACCTCATACTTCTCCGGTGCCCCAGAGATGCGGAAGTCGCTGCTGAACAGGACTGGGGGATTGTCCCCTGATGAGAAGCTGGGGCTCTCTGTCACATTCTTTCTGCAGGGCAGGACACAGCAGCCCCAGTGGGACTCTCAGGCCTCCCTCCCACCTCCCTTTCTACACCTCCGTCTACCTTTGGAGTTTGGCCCACTAGACCCCAGAGTTGCTCCCACCTGTCTCTCTAAGATTGGGCAGATGGGCTCTTCGAATGACCAACCTCTTCCTGTCCACCACTGCCCATCCTTCCCCTGCTTTGTGACTGAGGATGAGCCACCTAGGCCCTGGTCTCTGACACTTTTCAGGACCCCGGACTGGCTTCTCTGGGTTCTCCTCATATGCTCCAGGTCTGTCTGTCCCTCTCGCTGCCAGGATGTGGAGCAGAGAGATTAATTCATTTCCAAGAGAGCCAGAAGGAATAAAAATAGCAGCATAATTGTGGCAGGTGGGTGTGGTTTAGAGCTGGGGAGCATCTGTTGTTGCCACAGGTGCGTAAAATCATTGCAGCTTCTGGAACAACTGTGACTGATACTGTAGCTCCAAGCCAGGGGGAACTGGCTTTCCTCATCACACTGCTGGAGGGCAGAAGGTCACAGCAGAGAACGTGGGGAAATGGATAATGATTGGTGGAAAATGCTTGGCCCAGGCACTGGTACATGCTGACTGGCAGTGGCTCATGTTAGTGGGAGCCCTCTCTGTTCTATTCTGCTGAACATTCTCAGAGCAGAATCCTCCCTCCCACATACATACAGGGCTGCCATCCCTTGCTCATCCTTCAGCCCGCCCCCAAATGTTGGAGATTCCCCACTCCCAGGTCAGCCCTGGTGGGCACTCACTTTCTGCGCGTCTGGGTGATGTAGCAGACAATGGCAATTAGGATGGCAAAGGCGACCACAGCTCCCACAGGCCCAATCTTGGCCCACATCAGGCGATCTGAGAACAGAGAAGACCCAGGTGCCCTCAGGGCTGCTAATGGGAGTGAGGACCCCTGGGTTCTTAGGAGATGGGCAGGGTCAGGAGTGAGAGTAAAAATATCTGCACAGATGGCATATCTTTGCCCTGACTGACTAGCCTGGAGGGCCTGGGGAGGGGCCGGTACAGTTCGGGCAAACTCAGAGCAGCCTCTCCTTACTGACCAGAAGGGCCTCTTTACCACTTGATTGACCTGCGCGGTCTGACCCATGCTCAGTTGCTGACGGTCTGTCAGCCTTGGGGAGGAGAGTCCGGATCCAAGAGGAGCCTCTCTGTCCCCGTGGCTCCCAGCCCCAGGCCACACCACTCACGCGCTCCCTGGAAGGGTAGCTCCAGGCTCTTGGTGCCGTAGAGGTTGCGGGAGGTGCAGATGACCCGCGGCGGAGCTTGGGCCTGGCCCCGCAGTGTCAGGATGCTGGTGAGCAGGAGACCACTGCGCTCTGAGTACACAAACTCCCGCTCCGTCTCGTTCACGGTCACGTTGCGTGAGGGCAGCTCGAAGGCCACGGAGGGCTCCGGGTTGGATTTCACCACGCACAGGCACTGCACTGTGTCTCTGGCTGCTGCACAGTGGGACTCCAGGAGGATCACAGGGGCAACTGCAGGGCAAGGTCAAGACTGAGTGGGCTGCAGACAACCCAAGGCTGGGCCTCCTGCGCTGAGGGCCAAGATCAGGGTGGAAACTGTCTCAGAGATGAGCTGCATTTTCTCCTTTGCACTGTCTCTTACTCCTTCTCTAACTTTGTTCACCTTGGAAGACAAATATCAGTCATGCTCGACCCTCTCCTCCAACTGCTCCGTGTCACTTAGAATAAAATCCAACTTCTTTGCCTTGGTCTGCAAGACCCTGTGGGACCTAGCCACACTGTGCTCCTTTTCTCACCTTGAAAGTCTCGTTCCTTTTCAGTCACACTGGCCTCCTTGCTGTGGCTCAAGCGCATGGAGCCTTACCCTCAGCCTGGAACGCTCCCTGGAGATACCTCCCCAACTCACTCCCTTGCTCCGTGAAGGTTCTACTCAGATACTCAGAACCCCTCTCTTCCCATGTAAACTGCACCTCACTTCACTAACATTCACCCCCTGTCCCGTTCGGTTTTCTTCCCAGCACTCATCCCTACCCACGTCGTATATCGATACGGCTGAGCTCTCTTTTCCATCAAGACAGGCTCTCGTTCTCTCCACTCTGTCTCCCACACTTAAAATGTGTGTTTCACATAGCAGAGCTCTGGGAAGGCTTGTGGAGTGAGCTACTGAATTCTGCCTGCCCCCCTTTCGGCCATCCTGCAGACACCCCTGCTTACTCCGAGAGCCCCCTTTGTACCCTAACCTTCCCTCCATCACGGGAGTCCCCATCACCACTAGCACGAAACACCACCCTCCACCCAGGATCATTGGGTCGAGCTTTTGTATTTAAAAAATGACATAGGTACAATATTTTTCCTTCATTTTCCAAAATATGAAATTATAATAAGAACCTTGAACGTTGCTTTTAAAACTACATTCTCTTTTCCTCCTGGAGAGTCCAGCGCGCCCATCTGTTCACTCTAGACTGAGCTCTGGTTCTCAGTTCTGACCAGAACCCACTTCCACACAGGCAATTGACCCTCAGCTCACCCACCCCACCTATTTTCAATTTCCAACCAAAAAGAATATTCAGGCAACAGTGATGGGCCAGAGAGTCATGTGACCAGATGTACTTGCAATAGAGATGATTCTAATGGAGACCTCAATGTGTACATGTATATAAGTCTAGTAAACTAAAAGTTATATACCCTAAATTCTGTTTAGGCAGACATGCACCATGCTTTCTGTAGTGTTAACGAATTAACACACTGCAGAGTAAATCAATAACGACAAACCTGAACTGACAGTGATTACATTTTTTAAAGCCCTTTCATTCAAGACTGTGCCACTGGTGCTCTGGTGACAATGTCTGTCCTAGATGCTGTGGGAATGCAGACACCCTGCCCACATGTGCTCCGCATCTTCGCGGCTTTGCAAGCAGCCTGGGAGACCTATGAAACCCTGATTGACACTAGACAAATCCCAAGTGCTGCCATCTACTGGCTGGTGGCCCCCATCAAACCTCAGCTTCCCTGGGCCTCCAAGATGGAGTTCTCATCTATACAAACAGCAGTAATGGTCCTTAACTCACAAGGGGCCATGGGGGACTCCAAAGATAGGCACATGAGTGCGCTATAAAGGCTTAAATGAACATCCATCCAAAGACTTATGATTAGATGAATAGAACCATTCCAGCAGAGGGAGCACATGAGCAAAGCTTTGGCAGCAGAGTACAGGGTGGATATCCAGCCTGGAGTCCAAAGGAAAGATAAGTGAGAAATGATGAGGATATCTAAGACTTACAGAACACACAGGATGTGTCAGGTGCTGTGGGTTCTCACTGTAATTTCTTTAGTCTTCACTCCCATCTTTGAAGTAAGATACTGCTATCACATCCGTTTTCAGAGGGGAGAATTTAGGCTCAGTAAAGGTGAAGACACTTGCTGGGATCATGCAGCAAGACAGAGACAGAGCTGGTATCTTGACCTACGTTAGTTCAGTTCTGTTGGGTACTCGACACAGTAACACCTTAGTTTCCTTCCCTTAACCCGGTGAAGAACAGCACCCTCCCCCTATCACATTGTTGCGAGAATGAAATAGGTCAATACATGCAAAGGGCTCAGACTTATCCCCTCATGTCACGAGTGCTCTGTAAGGGTGAGAGCCGCCTGCATTGCCCACACCATACTGGGCCCTGGGGTCAGCGGGAAGACAGGGCACCCCGCACCAGGAAAGCTCACCATTGTCAGTGAGTACTAAAGCCAGGTACTAGGGGACAAAAACTTCAGGGACAGAGCGGGGCTGAGAGGGACGGCTCTTCCCAGCAGCCTGAGGCTGCACTCCCAGAAGGAAAGCACTATGCCACAGGCCTTGGCGAAGCATGAGGGGCTCAGCAGGCGGGGCCAGGGGGTGAGTCATAGCTGGTCCTCAACACCAGTGGATCTAAGGCCTTACACTCCAAATCTGTTCATTCATTCGTTTGTTTGTTTGTTTGTTTGTTTTTAAAACAAGCCAGATTAAGTGAACCCTTGGGTGCCAAAGGCTGCGGGGGTGGTGAAATAGCCAGAGGTTTAACAGCTGGGGCAAACAGGAGTCCAGATGAATCCGGGCACTGACCAACCTTCCTAGCTACGCGGCTGGGGTGGGGCAGGGAAATTTTGACCTTCATTTCTCCTCAGTTAAGGGATAATGATAACACCTGCTCCACAGGGTGGCCACAAGGGCTCCGCAAAATAACACCTATAGAGGACATAATCATGACCCAGAATAGGCCCTTAATGACTGTTTGCTGCCCCTCCTCTTATTATGCGGGAGAGTCTGTGACTGACAATGTATGTGAGATGGTATTGTGTGTAGGTTCAGAGGCTGCCATCAGATTCTCAGGGGGTTCTGACTCACATTTAAGGACCACTGGCTTAGGGTGTGACAGAGAATAGGGTACAGCAGAAGCGGGAAACTGGGCCCTGGAGGGCACATATGGAGAAGGCAGAGTACTGCACAGCCCACATGCCATGAGCATTATTGGAAGCAAGCAGAAACCAGGAGGAATGAGGCCAAAGATGAAAGGTTAGCAGCGGAGAAGCCATGGCTTTGCTGTGGAAGATGACCCTCCAGGAATAATCTAACCTGTAGCTACTGTGTACTGATTATCACTGTACATACAGAGTATTGAGTATGGACGGTGCTCAAACCTTCTGGCAAACTCATGTGGTTGGGGACCATTGTAGGTAAAATAATTGAGGTGAAGAGTCGTGAAGTTTGGAGACTAGTGCCAGAGGTCAGGTTGGAGCCAAGGAGGAAGCCAGAGAAATGGAAATACGGAGGTAACATTCCAGAGGGAGTTGCTGGAGGAGGAGGAGTCAAGACTGTGACTTAGGAGCTATGACCCAGAATGGTGGCCAGGGTAGGGGTAGGGATGTTGGTGGTGCTTTCCAGAGAGAGGAGGTCAGAAGAGGTGCTGGCAGGCAATGGAATGATGAGTTTTATTTCTAAAGCTCTTAGCTTTTTATGTGCATCCATTTAATCTCTCTGGCTATACTGTATCTGTTAAGAAGCTTGATGTCCTCTTGGTTCTATCCTCCACCTCCCAAAGAGCCACACAGCCCTTTGCACATAATCAACTGCTTAATGATGTAATAATGCAGGATGAGGTCAACTTTGGGCAGGACAGAGGAGTAGAACCAGACCACCTGCATTTGAAACTCAAATTCTGTCATTTTTCTAGCTGTGTGACCTTGGGCGAATGGCATAACCTCTCTGGGCCTCAGTTTCCTTATCTGGAAACTAGGGACAGTAATAGAATCTCCCTTATAGGCATGTCATGAGAATGAAATAAGTGGGTCCCTGTACAGTGCTTCCAATGTGCCTGATACATAGCGATGCTCCGCAAGGGTCAGATGTCATTGTTATTATTTTAGTTAATCCAAAGGGGCTGTGGCCACAGGATATGAATGTCTTTGGTCAAAAGCATACTCCAGGATGTGGGGACACAGTATTTTCAGGTGGGAATTGTATTTTCTTGTTCTGGATTCTGATTCCCTGCCTTCCCCATCCTCATCTGATGGCGCAAAACTAACCCTTGGTTGGGATATGTGGGTACCTCCCAGTAACTCACGTGTCCCCCACTGAACCATCTACTTCAGGGTGGAGGGGACACAAAGTCCATTCAGCTCTCAGCAGGGGCAGAGAGGAGGGAGAATACTCACACTCCACGGATAGGTTGAAGGCAGTGGCCCTCTGGCCATACTGGTTCTCAGCCACACACCAGTACTCTCCGTCATCCTCAGGTGTGACAGCAGGCAGCTCCAACTGCAGCTCACTCTCATAGATGACCGTGCCCAGGATCTGCTTCTCCTTGAAGATGGTGAGAATAGGATCCGGGTTGCTCTGTGTGGAGCACAAGATGGAGACCGTCTCCCCCTCCACAGCCACCACTGTCCCGTTCACCGTAGGCTTCCAGGGTGCATCTGGGAGGGGGGGGGCAGGACAGTGGGCGGGTGGTCAAAAGCCAGGAGGTGCCTTTTCTGTCAGCTAACTCCCACCCCTAAATATGACCCCGACACCCCAACCCAAGCACACTGGCTCAGGATGGCTGGGTTAACTCCAGGCCTGGCTGCCCTGTTTACAAGAACAGGGGCTCTGCAGCCAGAGTGCCTGTGTTTGAATTCCGGCTCGACCCCATGCCAGCTGTGTGTGGACCCATGTCTTAATCTCTCTGGGCCTCATTTTTCTCATCTGGAAAATAGGCTTAATGATAGTTCCAAGTTTACAGGGGTCACTGAGAACATAACTGACAGGCACTGTTCTAGCCAGAACAAGGTAAAGATCCCTGCCAATGTGGGTAGATGCTATTTAAGTAAATAAAATATGTCATTGGCAAGATGAGGTAAGTGCTTTGGAGAAAAATAGACGGAGGAATGGGAAATCCGGTGGTTACAGTTTAAACTAGGATGGTGAGGGAAGGCTTCCATGAAGAGTGGGAGGAGGTGGGAGGAGTCAGCCTCCGGGATGCCTGGGGGAAGGAAGAGCATTTGTGTAAAATGCTCAGAAACTGCTGAGTAAATGTTGGCTGTAGCTGTCATTATTATTATCCCTGGCCCTGGCGTTTTGTCTCAATAAGTATTTGTGAATGAACGACCTCTGCTGGATTCCTAGCTAAGAATCCTGTCTGACCGGCCCCCTCGCCGGGGCCAGTGTGGGGCGTGTGTGCGCACAGGGCGGCCACTCACACATGACGCTGAGCCCCACGGTGCGGTTGTCCTGGCCATAAGCATTCTCTGCCAGGCACGCGTAGACGCCGTCCTCCCTGGGGGTCACCTCGTCCAGCTCCAGGAACAGGCTCTCGGTCACGGCCTCCCGGAGCACCGTGCCATCCCGCATCCAGGTCAGCAGCGGCGGCGGGTTGCTGTCAGCCCCACAGAGCAGGCTGACGTGAGAGCCCTCTATGGCCTCCACCGAGGAGTTCATCTCCACAATCACCGGGGGGTCTGAGGCCGGCGACACTGAGGGGTCAGCGGGCTGGTGCCGCAGGCCCCGCCCCCGGCACCGAACTTTGTCGGCCCCGCCCCGCCCCCGCCCCCCTGCCCGCACCCAGGCTCACACTTGACGTCCAGGCTGGCGTAGCCCTCGAACTGCAGGGTGGTGTTGGGGAAGGAGGCCTGGCAGCCCAGCCGGTGGCCGTTGGCCTCCCTAGTGGGCACGAAGTGTAGCAGCGACACCTGTACCCAGGTGCCCTCGTCCTCGCGCAGCCGACCCAGCACAGCGGGCTCCCCTAGTCCATCGTGGCCCAGCCAGCTCAGCTCTGGGCGCAGCTCTGGGCAGTTGTCAGGCACCATGCAGCTGACTTCCACTTCCATGCCTGCCACCACCTCTAGGGGGACCACGATGTTGGGGGTGTCTATGGTTAGGCGGGGGAGAAGGAGGGTTGAGGAAGCAGACATCCCTACTTTGCCTGACTCCAATCCTGGTACCTGGTTTCCTCCCCTCAGATACAGAATTCCCTACAACCTCCTGGTTACCCTTCACCCAGAAACCCTGCATAAATCCAACCACGGTTGTAACAGTAATGAAAATAACAGTATAGTAGTCTGGGTACTTTACAGTGTTGAACTTGCTGGCCCTTCCAGCCATTCTAGCAGGTGAATAATATTACTTTACTCATCCTGCAGTTGAAGAAACTGGGCCATAGCTAGTACCTGGTAAAACTGAGCTTCAGATCCTGTTGCTGTGGCTTCATCATTTCTTGACACTACAGCTTATTCCTTAAGAAACGTCTCTCCTCCCCATTGTTTTGTTTATTTGTTTGTTTGTTTTCTGGTTTGTTTGTTTTTTTACCTTCCACCTATAGATGTGAGTGTGTGTGGGGGGGTGGGGGGTGTCTCTTTCTGCATCAGGGCTGTAGTCTGGCTCCTCGTATAAACTCGATGTTACTGGGGAGCCTGAATCCAAGAGCTCCAGGCAGTACAGCCTCTCAGAAACTAGGCAGTGGGAATGCCTGAAATCAGGCAACGGCCTCTACTCTGATTGCCAAATCTGGCCCAGAGCTGCATTTTATTTGTCCTAAACTTAGAAATTAAAAAAAAAAAAAAAAAACTTAATCAGCAGCTAATGTTTAAGAATTAGGAGATCATAGGAAAATACACGATCTGGCTTCTTTTGAAAAGTCAGACTGCCTGACAGCAATGGCCCTGTATTCTCACCCAGCACCGGTTAGCTGAAGCTGGGTACTATGTGCCAGGCACCGCGCTGAGCACTTGACAACCATTCACTCACTGATATTTAAGTGCTGCTCTTATCCCCAGTTTACAGAGAAGTTAAGTAACTTGCCCATAGCTGCCCAGCGAATGCAGGGATCTAGAGGCCTTACCCCTCGTCCCTGGGCCCCACTGCCTTTTTCTCAGGTGTTTCTAGAAGAGTAAGAACACTCTTCTTCCTCTGGGGGCAATAAATCCGTTTGGAGCCCTGCTTTACTCATTTCTGTCATCTGCCTGATCCCTGTGGGCACTGAGCTTTGCACCTCCCAGCCAAACCAACCAGCCCCTGGATCTGTGCTGGGGATACCTTTCTGGAAAGGTGCTGGGGAGGACTTCCTGCCTGCCTCAGCTCTGCCCCAGCACCACCCCCCGTGCAACCTCTGGGGTACTCACTGATGATGTCCAGGATGCTGTGCTCGGAGAAGGTATACTGGTTGTAGCCCCCTAGGTCCCCGCGGAAGTAATACTTGCCGCCCAACTCAGGGCTGAGGTTGCTGAGCAGGAGGGTACAGTTGCGCAGGCCCAGATCCCCCAGGAGGCGGCTGCGGCCCTGGAAGCTCTCGTGGACGACTTGGGTGCGTGACTTGAAGACCACTGGTGGGTAATTTTTTGGGTAGGGGCTATTGAAGTACCAGACACCATGCACGACAGCAGGCCGCAGCTCGTCAGGAAAGTCGAAGCGACAGGGGATGGAGACACATGTGCCCTCAAAGGCTGAGATGGACGAGGGCATCCAGGCACCCCAGTGACCCCCTCGAGAGGCTGTGGGAGATCATGACAGCTGAGGTTGAGGGACATGTCCTTTCGAATCACCCACCCCCCACTCCCATCACCTTCTGCCAGATTGAGGTATCCAGGGACCCACAGAAACATCCCCAGACTGCTTGGGGCCAAGGCTCTAGGATCCCCAGCCCCACCCTCCCCACCCCCAGCCATTACCTGCAATCATAATCCAAAACAGAGGCAGTGCCGTAAGGAATATCATTTTGTACAGCAGGTGAGCGTCAGCTGGAAAAGGGAGAGCAGAGGGTCAAAGGCCAGGGTAAGTGGAAAGGGAAGCTTCTATTAAAGCTTCAGGAAGGGGACTGTTCGGATGGTAGCTGCTGCTGCTTTAATATTTATAATTACAAACATTGATATGGCATTGACCACGTACCAGGCCTCAGAGCTTTACTCTCTCGTATTAATTCATCTGATCCCTTTGCAGGAGGTATAATGATTATCTTCATTTTATAGCTGAAGTCCAGAGAGATTAAGTAACTTGCCCATGGCCACACAGTGACAACAAGGTTCAAGCTCTATCTACTTGGCTCCAGGTTTATAGACTTAATCACTCAACTGTCCTGTCTCTACGTGGTAGTGATATATTGATAATGATCTTCATCACCATTGTGCCCTTGGGGATCCCCAGAAAGTAAGGACAGAGCCAAGCCTGGATCAGTAGCAAAAAGAAGGGGGAGCTAGGAGGAAGGAACCCTGCCCCTCACCTCAGTCTCCCTGAGTTGCAAATATCTTCTGGTCCCACTTGAAGTGGTCAGCCAGCCAACTTGGGACAAGAGTCAGACAGGTGCAAGGGGGCAGGGCCTGAGGCCCCCTGGCCCCCTCTTGCAGCATCTACTAGGAGTTGTGGCCTGTTGCAAGGCTGCCATTGATATTGGGGACCCTCCCACTCAGCCTGGGAGCTACTCTACATAGGGTCACCTCCAACAAACTGCCATGGAGAACTGTGGGAAAGGAAAAGGGAGTTGAAGAGCATTGGCGCGGGAGATGGAGGAAGGTGGGGGGGTTGTGTGAGTGGGGTGAGGACTGGGGGTGGGCAGGCAGGGACCCAGCGCCATCAATGACGGGGTTTCACAGCATCAGCATTCCCAACATGCCGCGAGAATTCCTGCCGCCCGCTTCCACCCCACGGACGGCCCCTGCTGTCCCCACCCTCAACAGAGGCCAGTGCCCAGCACAAAAGGGCCCTGTTCCCTCAGGGGGAGGGTGCCATGTCCTGGGGGGCTCCTGGAGTAGGTGGGATGAGAGAAGAGTCACACACTCCTGACTGAACTCTGCGCGGGGCCAGGAAGGACCAGGGATTGGGAGGTAGGGAGCCCCTGGCACCCAGCTGCTCTGTGGGTCGCCTTAGGGTTGGAGCTAGGGTTTCCAAGGGACTGCCTTTCCTGGCCTTCACCACCCTCTTCCCACAGACACAGACACATGCACAGTCAGACACATGCAAATGCTGCTGTGAAATGTGATAGGTTTAGACCCAGCCCGAAGATCAGCCTTGCACAATAGAGACTCGTGTACACCCAGTCAGGACCCTGCACACACGGACAGGCACTGAGACCCCTATGCCTGCTGAATGTGCTGACACACACAGTCACAGAAACATACCTGCACTGCCATGGGCATGGCATCCAGCATGCTTGCGGACTTGCCTGCATGCCACACTCACAGACATACAGACCTGCACACACACACTGAGATGTAGCTACAGACAGACTTGCCCAGATACTTTCTAATGGACACAGGGCAGATGCCACCCTTGCACCTGTACGGGTGGCACAGGGCCTGGGCAGACATGTGAAACAAGCATGTAGACCAAGCATAGTTAATGGAGGTGAATACTGACTGGTTCTTGAGGTAGGGGCCAGAAAAGTCTTAGCTATGACAATGATTCGTGACTTTCTCCAGGGCCACAGTCAATAAACACTTGTAAAGCATATCTATAGTAGTAAATATTATAGGGGGAGCAGGATTGGGAAAAACAAGTCTAAAACGTTTGCTTAGTGGGGTGCAATGAAAAAACGGTGATGTAGATTAAGACCCACCCAGGGGAGGTGCATGTGTGCAGGTGCGCCGCGTGTGCGTGTGCGCGCGCGCACACACACACACACACACCCAGGTGCTAGACCTTGTTCACTCACAGCCAGATGCCCCCACCCCCTCCCGGAGGGCAGGATGCAGGTGTCTGGTCTCCTGGACATCATCCCACTCCTCACCTGGACCCAGGCCACTTCCACACCCCCTGACCCACACGTGGGAGCCCCAGGGCAGCTGATCCTGCAGAACTGTCACAAGGGTGCTGAGCAGGGCCCTCGGTTCCCTCTCTCTGTGGTTTCTTCCCAAAGCCGTGTCACTGTCCTACCATGGTCCCAGCCCATTCCCAAAGTCCTAAGGACACCTTCCCTCATCCTAAATTAGTGGCAGTCACAGTGACCATCCTTGCCTTGCAGGTGCCTCAGGTGCTCCTGCTCCGCCCTCTCAGCCCCGGCTTCCTGCTTCCACCCTGTCCACGGCCCCTCTTGGCTTTCGTACTCACCAGGATGCTGCTTCTACCCTCTGCTCCTCGGCCCAGCTCACAGTCCCCTGGCCTCCCAGGGTCTAGGCCCTCACTTGCTGGCCACTCCCCTCCCCCCCCACCGGGTGCCAGGGGCCGCCTGCCTCCAGGGCCCAGCTCCTCCCTGTCCCTGGGGGAGGGGGGTACAAAAGGGCCCTTGTCACCAGTGCTCAACTGGGCAGCCTGATGCCTGGGTTCTACTATCTCCTTCCTGGAGGGGATGGGGTTGGCTGCCTTACTTGATCCCCCCCATCACTACGCACCCTGGTTCTGAGTCCCTGGGAGGACGTTCTAATATCTCTGAACATCTCAGACTGAGAAACAGAAGGCGCTGTCCTCAATTTCCAGGGAATCTTGGTGGCAAAGATAGGTATAATTAATGCTGGTTCCCGGAGGATACAGAGGCTGGTGCGGGTGGGAGGAGACAGGACCTTGCCACTCACGGCTTAGGTCACCTCCGCCCTCTCTTAGAAACACTTCCCTCGATTATGTTTGGTGCCTACATCCTGGTCTATTTTCTTCTAGGCTCTTCTTGCCATCGGAAATGACCTTAGGTATTGACTGTCTCCTCCCTTGAGAACATGACCTCCATAAGGACAAGGGCTTTGCCTGCTTAGTCCCAATCTATCCTGCTTGTAGAACAACTCCTGGCAGAGTTAAACTTCACAAACGAGAGTGAATGTATGAATGTGTCCATCCAATATTCTGTGGCACCTTCTGACTGAAGGCTTTGCACTGGCTCCTTCCTCCTGGAAAGCTCCCCTACCTCATCCCACACCCCACTCCGCCCTAGCCACAGCCTGCTCATCCTTTCCACTGAGTGGATACCACTTTCTCTGGAAGCCTGCCTGCCTTCTCTCCAAGCCAAGCCCCTCCACTTAAATGCTGCACTTTGTGCACAGCCCTCGGCACATCTGCCAACCTGCACTATCGATGAGCTCCTTAACCTCCAGGCCAGAGCTCCCAGAGGGCAGCATTTTCATGTCTGTCTGTCTGTCTTGTTCACCTTGTGTTCCCTGGAACAGAGCCTGGTGTACAGAGGGTGCTCAGCGAGGGCTCTGCTGACCCTGAGCTGGCTGAGGACCCTTTGTGGGCAGATTCCAGAGTGATCCTCCTGCCACCCCAGCCCCTCCCATTGGTCATGATCTCTACAAGGTGGTGGCAGGCACCCGGCAGTGGTGTGATTAAGGGTAGTAGTAGTTTGACTATGAGCTATTCAGTCACACTGGGGCATCTTCTGTCCTCCTGTAGGACACAGCAGTGGAGAGAGAAGGGAGTGGGGAGGATCCTTTCTTCCAAGGGAGAACCTGGGGTGTGTGTATGTGTGTGTGTAGGGGGGGTGAGGGGAAATCCCTCAGACCAGGGAGTGAGGAGTCAGAGAAGGCTGGATGGAGGGGGAAGGGGTGTCCCATCCCCACCTCAGGCTTCATGATGTCAGACTCTGCCCGTGCCTTTCCCAGTCAGAAACAAAGGCCCATTGAGAGTGGGGTGGGGCTTGAACGCCTGGGTCCTGGAGAAGAGAGGGGCCTGGTGCCTGGACTTTGGGGGTGGACACCAAGATCCTGGGGTACTCATATGTCACTACCTTCAGCATCAGCACCAACTCTCTTGGGGTCATGTGTATAGTTTTGGGGGTCCATCTCCTCTGAGTTTGAACCGAAGGCTGTCTCTGGGGGAAGGGTGAACAGGCAAGTACATCCCACAGAGAACACTGGCAACTATCGCTGAAATCTGAAAACTTGGGTCTCCAGACCGCATGAGAGGCTGAGGGACTGGAGAGCATGTGTCTGCCTAAAGGGGAGAGGTGCCACTCAGGTAATCCAGCTACCAGCACTGCCAGATTACCTGATCCTTCCAGATAAAGCAGGGGTGTTAGTTTGGTGACAAAGTACCACAAACTGAATGGCTTAAAAAAGTTTATTGTCTCATAGTGCTGGAGGCTAGAAGCCTGAAGTCAAAATGTTGGCATTTGGTTCCTTCTGAGGGCTGTGAAGAAAGGATCTAGGCCGGGCCTCTCCCCTGGGCTTGTAGATGGCAACCTTCATGTTCATAGCATTCTCCCTGTGTGCATGTCTCTGTGTCCAAATTTCCCCTTTTCATAAGGACACCAGTGCCATTGGACTAGGACCCAACCTAATGACCTCATTTTAATTGGATTCTCTAAGGCCCCTGTCTCCAAATAAGGCCACAATCTGAGGTACTGGGAGTTAAGACTTCAACATATAAATTGGGGGTAGGGAGCCATTCTTTAACTCGTAACATCAAGACTTCAGATTTGTATGTGAAATATATTGCTTTTTAGTTATTAGCCAAATTTTATCTAAAATATTGTACAGACAAGCAAAACTCACCTCAGAGAAGAATCAAGCCCTCAGGCCCACTTGCTTAATGCTTTCTTGAGTGGGAGCTGGTGCCTGATCCAACCAAGTGGCACTTGATGCCCTCAGCCAAAACTGACAGCTTCATGCCAGGATCCTCAAAGTGTGCCCCACCCCACCCCCATCAGTACCACCTGGGAGCTTGTTAGGAATGCACGTTCTAGCCCCACCCCCACCTCCCCACCTGCCGAGTCAGGAACTCTGGCAATCTGATCTGCAATCCCTTGGGGAGATTCTGGGGAGATTGTGGTGCACCTGAAGCTTGAGTATCTCTGCCTCTCATCTCCAGGATGAACCACCTGGAGAACTTGCTAAGATGAGCAAAGAGTACTTAGTGTCATTAAATGTAATTAGCAAGTTCAAGTTTCTTACCTCCTGAAGATTTATTGAAGGAATCCGAGATAACTAATCCTTTACACTGATGAGGCACCGACAGTTTCCAAAACCATTTCACACTCTTCCCTTCCTGAAGAGGTCAACAGCCCAATCAGCTGAGAACTGTAGGGATACTTCTGTCCTTTTACAGAAGAGGAGGCGGGGTCTGGGTGGGTGGAAGATGCCTGCAAGATTGCACAGCTAATAGGCTAGGCTAACTTGCCTTCTGCTCCCTGCCCCGTCTCTGTTCAGGAAAATCGCTCCCAGAGGATGAGCCTCTTGTGGCTTCGAAGGCAGGAGGCAGGAAGTTGATGGATAACTGGACTGATCTGGCTCCCAGTTGGGTTTAGTTTGGCTCAAAGAGTTGATTCTAAAATAATCAAATTCTTTTAAACAGTTGCCAATATTTTAAACATCAGAAAATTTCACACAAGAGTAAGGATTGCTACCTTCTTTTGAAAAGCTCTAACCATGTTGGCCTGGCTTTGAGCATGGCAACCATCCCTGGGAGCCCTCTTTAGATGGGATCCGGGCCTCCCCACTTCCTGTCCATACACAACACTGATGCCAAATGGCCAAGGCCCTTTGTCATCATACTCTTGTGGGCTAAGAAGACAATGAAATGCATCTTTTTATCATAAGTGGGGAGATCAGATAAGTCGAGAAGGTTACCGTTTTTAAGAAGAATGGCAGGGACCTTAATTCCTTGTGGAGGTGAACAGTATTCTCCTATGTGTCTCACGTGCAGAGTGAGAGAGTGAAGCCTAAGATGCTCCTACGAAACAAGTCCATCACACTACTCCTTTACCGCATCTGCCTGGAATGCCAGGAGTTCTCAAGCTTGTTGGTCTCAGGACCCCTTTCTACAAAATTATTGAGGATTCAAAATTGTTTTTATTTAAGTGTGATACATGTATAGTTGTTTAATGTATTAGAAATTAGCCATCAGAGTGATGATGTCATTACATATCACAGAGCTTCTGGAAAACTCCATTGTATACTCATGTGAGAATGAGAGTAAAAGAGACAAGTAACATGTTAGCTGTTTCCACCTATGGAGCCCTACATGGAGCCCCAGACCCAACTTTGAGAACTTTTGCTGGGTATCTGAGTTTGTCACCCATTTCAAGAAGACTTCAAGAACAAACTTTGTTTAGTTTTCATTCTCTGCTTTTACAACATACATTCTAGGTCTTATAAAGTGGGGCTTAGAGAATAGAAAATGAAATTCCTTTACCAAGCTTCCTTGCAACCCCCCATACACACCCCACTGAGTACCAGTCCTAACAAGGCGGTGCCCAGAAGCCTGTGGCATAGGCCTTTGGCTGGGAGAAAGGGCAACGGTCACTCTGGTTTGGAAAATAAAAGCTAGAAACAGCCATTTTATTCCGAGACCATTCGCCGAGTGTTGGAGGGCTGCAGGAATAAATAAGGGAAGGATGGGAAGGGCAGAGAGGCTCTATGTTTTGCAACAGATCCCACACTTTGATTTATAACAGCAGCCGCAACAGAAGATGCAGATGGGGAAGTGGGTGTCTCGCCTCGGCCTCTGGAGCCCTGGCTGTGGAAGGAAGAAAGACTGAGCAGGTGTGGGCCCAGGGCAGGTTGTGGGAGGCTTGTAAGGGAGGCCCAGGTGTTCTCACCATCAAGCCAGCCGTGGCTCCAGCTGCGTCCTGGGTCTGTAGGTCTGCGAGCTGTCTTGTCTGTGAAAGCAGAAGGGATAATGAGGATGACAGGGGCCCCAGCAGAGCTCTCAGATTTACCTCTACCAGCTCACTCCTCCCCAAGTAGTTGGTGTCCTGTGCTCAGCAGGAATCCTAAGTGGGGCCTCATTTTCTGGCCTTCTCTGTTTTCCACAGGCAGTTCTTCCTACAAACACCCCTGGTCTGTCTATAGTTCTCTCCACAGCTGCCACTCTTCTTTGGAACATGACCTTCCTTGGCCTGGACATAGCCCCAACCCTGGACAAGTCTCCCCCACTTTGCCCTTACAGTCTGTATCAGTCAGATCATGGCCTTCCCCATTCGAAAAGCCTGCAGGGTTCTTACGGCACTTAGAGGAAAATCAGTGCTTGCACGATTATCAGTGTTTGCACTATAAGCCTTGGCATCTCTACCCCTCGATCTCATCTCCAAGTACCATTGCTTCCACTCCCTAAAGCCTCTGATTCACAAGAAAGCCATGCTTGCTCCGACCTGGGGTCTTTGCTTGCTGTCCTTTTCTCTTACCCTTTCATGTCATAGGTCAAATAACATTTTCTCATGAAACACTCTTGCTTGACTGCCAGCCCTTGATCCCACCCACCTAAAGCACGCCACCACCACCACCATTGTCACTCTACTACAATCTCGTATGTTATTCATGATAGCATTTACTAAACACCATGATCTTGTTTTGTTTGTTGACTAATTCCCTGAACAGGATGTAAGTTCCAGGAGACTAAACATCTCTCATCTACCTTGTTCATTGCTTGATCCCACTGTTTAGGACTTAACACAGAATAAGCACTTGATAATAAACTGTGAAATTAGTTCAGGGCCCCCAGTCCCTGCCACTCAGGACCCTGTCTCTGTACTTTAAACAGCTGCCCATTCCCCCTTCCCCTGTTCTGAGCTCTGCCCAATGCTGGGAGTCTCCAGCTGCTCTCAGCAGTCCCCTCCCAGGGCCTGGCTCTCCAGTCCCAGCTGCTTGCTAGGCCAGGCCTTGTGGGTTCTCACCTGGTACAAGAGAACTGAGGCACTGGTCAGGCTGGCCAGGATGAGGAGCAGGAGGCAGACAGCCTGGATTCGCGTGTTCAGTGACATTGTGTCGTCTGTATGGCTGTCTCGCTGTCAGGTCTAGGACGAGCTCTGGTGTTTGGGCCCAGTTACAGTTGCTTTTATGGGGCCTCCTGGGGAGGCGGGGGTGCTAAGCCCCCTCCCCTTTGTCCTAACTCATTTCCAAGAAGGTGGTGACGCCGAGGCGGGAGAGATAAGCGGGAACAGAGTGACAGGGAACAGGGTTGTGTCACCCTTAGCCAGCAGAGGTGTGGCCAGGGGGTGGGGCAGACAGGGCGACAGACACATGCCTCTAGCCAGCCACCTGGGAAACACTTTCCCTGACATGACATCACCTTGTTGATCTCAGAAAAAAATTCCCCTTTTCCCCCAGAGGTTGAATAGGTCGATGAGCAGGAGCAAGATGCCCTCATTCCCTACCCTTCGCTGAAGTCCTCATTCACATGGGGGATGGCTGTCACTTGCTGGGCCCCTCGGGGGTGCCCATCACAACTCCCACAGCTTCGGTTTCTCTTCTGTAGGGAACATTGCGACAACCAGATGTGGGAGTTCGATTTAGCACGACTGCCCCCAGCATGCATGTGGTCTTTTCCAAATGTCAGAACCTTAAGACGTGGCCCTGGTGTCTGGAAAACGTTTCTGTGAACCTTTGATCATGAAAGATAACTGTAGCAATAGTAGTTAACATGGGATGACTGCACCTCATACACAGCAGATGTTTGTCGACTCACTTTTGTGTTAACTCTGCTGGTGCTACCTGTCTTCCAAGCAGTGCCTGCTTGTCCCATTCCGGGCTCTGCTCTGTACTCAGGAGCCTGGGCTGCCTTCTCAGGCCCGAACCCCAGGGACCTGGCTTCTCAGCTGCTGCTCCCTCTCAGAGGAGCCCAGCATGCCCACCTGAGTCTTTGTTTTCCTCACTTTACAGGACACGAACTAGAGGCAGAGATTGGGACACTTCCGAAGCCAGAGGCCGAAATGGCATTCCAACCTGGCGGCCTGGCCTTGGAGCCTGTGCTCTTATCAGCACGCTTTCCTGTCTCCCCAAACACAGGAGCAGAGTGGGCTGTGGACCTGGCTCATGCTGGCTCAATGGAGCCACTGTGCACATCTCACCCCAACTCTACATTCAATGGCACTGTGTTGGCCACACTCACTGACACCAGCAGTGGGGCATACACACCACAGACATCAGCCAACACTACAAACCAGGGCTTTTTTCGCAGAGCTGGTCCCCTAGCGCACCACTGAAAGGGGAGATGAACTGAGGCTGCCCGAGTGTCCTAACTACTACCTGAACCACGGGTAGTGGGTGCACATGGCGTGGGGGACCCACAAACTTGATTCCAGAGGTGGTGCTTTGGACGTTTTGCCTGATGCTAGAGCCATCCAATGTCGACCCTTCCACTGGAGCCTGGGGATGCTGCCACCAAGGAATGAACACTTCTTCCTGGCCCTGTTGCCAAGACCACTCAAAACCACAAAATTGGGGACCCTAGGAAGTGAAAGCTGCCTTGTGCCATCTGCCTCCCATTCACTCCATGTTAGGCTCCTCCTGCTGCATACACTCTCACTAAAAGATGGCCTCGGAGGAATGGCCAGAGAGAGGAGACAGGGCTCCCTAACGGAAGAAACTAGTTGGGGACATTTGGAGCACACACAAGGTAGAGAACTCAGCAAGGCAGTGACTGGCGGGCCTAGATCCTGGGAGTGGATGGAGTTGCATGGGGGCTGCAGACTGAGGCAAGGACCAGTTAAAGGCTGATGCATGCTCAGCCACAGGAAGACACAAGCAGCATCCCCCAGCACTGCCAGGCATCACTGCATCTCCACTCAGGCCAGGTTTCATCATCAGCCAGGGGCAGGGGTCACAGCACAGGCGCCAGAGCCACAGTGCAAGGCGACAGGCTGACGGGCCAAGCCTGGCTTCCTGGCCATCTGCCTTCCTTGGGGGTGGGGGGCTCAAGGCCAGGCCCCATCATTGGCTGGTGCAGAGGGGAGGGCTTCAGCCCAGAAGGGCAGGGCCAGGAGCCAGTCTGGTTTTTAGGAACTGGTGACACAGGAGACCCCAACCTCTCCTCAAAAACATGGGTCATGTCCTTGACCCAACCTGCCCCTGCCCCCACACCACAAATACACACCTGGGGTCTCAAAGAGATTCATTCCTTAAATCCCCCACCCCGCCAGCCAACAGACTGGGTACCAGGCAGTACAGGATAGCAAGGGCTGGCACATGGCCACCAATACAACAGCTGAGGCCCTGCACTGATGGAGCTCTGCACAGACCCTGGCCCCCCCCATACCTGAGATGGACAGATACATACCAGACACGGGCCACATGACACAGTAGCTTAAATACCTCCTCTCTCTTCTCTATTTTTTGGTCCATTTTTCCATAAAAAAAACACACACACACACACACACACACACACACACACACACACACACCCAAAAGGGAGCAGGGATCAGAAACAAGAGGTGTGGTGGGACATGGCCTCCCTACTTAGGTCCAGGCCCCAGGGATAGCCCCCAAAGGCTCCCATCCTTCCCATAAGCACCCTGTCTCAGTACCTCTAGAGACCAAGGAGGCAGTAGGGTATGGCAGGGCATCTGTCCTCCTCCCTTTTGCCTCCAGGTGATACCAGAAGTGCTGGGGCTTCGTGGGGACCAGGAGAAGGGACACGGACAGACGGGAGAGGGAGGGCATCATTTCCACATTGAGGAGAGTAGTGGGCGCTTATCCACAGAAATGCATTATTTCTCCCCATTTTTTGTTAAAAATCTACTATAAAAAACGCAGCTGGGGGAGGGACATCTGTCCCTCTCTGTGCTAAGGGCTGGGGAAGGGGGCAGCAGAGGCCGGGAGGAGGCCCCTGCCGCACGGTGGGGGTGGGCGTCACTGCCGGGTGCTCTCGCCCACCATCTCCAGGTTGTGCTGCTGCAGCTGGGCGCGAAGCACGGCATTCTCATTCTTCAGCTCTTCGATCTGGCAGACACGACAGGGGTCAAGGAGCCGGAGGTGGCTCCTTGCATCTTGGGGTTCTGGGTCCCCCACCCAGCTCCCACCCATGGCACTCACCTGTTGCCTCAGGAGCTCATTGTCCATCTGCAGCCGCTCGGCCTCCTTGAAGGTCTCCTGCATGCGCTGGTTGGTCTGGCGCAGCTCCCGGATGTAGTCACAGGCCTTCGACAGGATCCCTCCCTTACTCTGCAGGGTAGGCGAGAGCATTAGAGCGAGCACTGCCTGCTGGCCTCTACCTGCTGGCTCACCCCAGGACAAATGCCATGCCCAATGGCCAGGAAGACTTTCTGGGAGAGGCTGGGGACACTCACCGCTCCCGTCTTGCTATTGTCTGCATTACAATCTGGAATGATTTTTGAAAGTTGGACGATCCAGTTGTTGATCTTGTCTCTCCGCCTCCGCTCCACTGCAGGAATAACAGCAGTAATAACGGCTAGGCTTACAGCACTTCCTGTGCTCCTAGGCGATTTACCTCCTGAGGCAGATGCCATCGGATGCCAGGCTGCTGAGGCAGTGCAGGCCCTGTCCAAAGTCATACTGCTAGCAAATGCAGGGCCAAAATCTGAACTTAGGCAACTTCCATGCCCACTTTACATTGCTTCTCAAGAGGAACAAGGAAAGTCTCACTCTCAAGTGCACACACACCTTAAAAGCAAAATCAACAGCTGGAGACTGCGGATTCATTTTGTTTGCCTGCTCAGTGTATTTTTTAAAACGTCATTGAAGAATTACAATAATTGCATCTTTTGAAAAACAGAGTTGGGGCTACAGTGGGCACGTTTTCTTGGGAGGCAAGAATGGGCCAGAGTTCCTTTACATGAGACCCAAGTGTCCCACTATGGTCCCCATGGCCCATGCATTTAATTCTCCATAGCCCTCAGGTTTCCCCAGGGCTCTGGGTTTCATGATTCTGTTTTTCCTTCATTTTAAAAATCACTCTAACCTCCTATTTTCTTTCTTGTTATAATAAATGAATAAATGAGTAAGTGAATGAATGAATGAATGACTCTGCCCATGTCTCACCCCTGCTTAAAACCCTTCTCTAGGACCTTGGCAGCAAAGCCCAGCACCCCAGACTGGCTTCTGTGGTTCTCAGGGGACTGGCCCATCAGGGCATTGGGTCACTCAGGAATAACATGAACCTTATCTTGTAGGCCAGGGATGGCAACAGAAGATTTCACTTGAAAAATCCCGATTTGTGATCTTATTTCATCAAATGCTACAATCTCACTCTGTCAATTGAACTGAGTGGCAGCTGCAGACAGGGCATATCTCCTCTTTGGCTCCTCACCTGGCCCACGTCCCAATCTTATGACAGCTGCCCGGGGGTCCACCTGCACTGGAGCCTGAGATCCCTGGCTTGGGGCCTATTGAAGCAAAGCTGTCCCAGCCCTTCCCTACTTTCCAACGACAGTACGAGGCACTGGTGAGTACACACAAGAAAGCTGTTACCCCTCAACTCTCGCCCACACTTTCATGCCCCTGCCAGGATGGCCCCTGGACAAGTACAGGTGGCATTTGTAGAGGACAAGTAGACAGTTTCTCAGGATTAGGCAGTGCTGATGGGAGACAGGGGCGGAAGGGGAGAGGGTTCTAAGAGAGAGAATAGAGGGGAGGTGTGGCCCAGGAGCATGCCCTCCACTCCCTACCTCCCCTGAGGCCAGCACCACCCCTCATCCTGGAGTTCCTTCAAAGCACACACCTGGCCACTAACAGGCAAATCCCACTGTCTTCTCTTGGCCTTGGTTTTATCCACTCATCGCTGACCAGTCCTTCTCACCACCACATGCTTCCTCACTTTGGCCTAGGTGACAACACCTTCCTATGTGGACACTACTTCTCCTTGGCCCCTCTTGTTCCCTCATGCTCCTCTTTCCACAGATACCTCCCTAATACCATGACAAGAATGGTGATCAGCACGGAACTTTGCCTGATCCTAGTCCTGGACCCCACTGCTGTCGTAGTGAGCGGAACTATCCCAACAAGGACAGCCACTTCTCAGTCTTTGGGAACTCTGTAGCCAAAAGCAGCAGCAGAGCTAAGAGCGCAGTCCAGGCTTGGTGGCACTGCCAACCACGTCCCTCAGCAACATGTTCTATTCCCAAGGTTTCAACTGAGGAACTCAACAGCAGATGGCTTCTTGGTTTCCTTCTCTACTCTCATGCAATCCAGCATTCATGAGCTTGGGCACCAGGCTGCAGCTGTATCTCCCATGTAGTCCCCCACCAGGGGGCAGGGAAAAGGGGTATGGCATATCTCCAGTTTGCAATTATTTCTCAAAAACATATTTTGGACAAGTTGAGTTTGAGGTGTCTGTATGCAGGCCACTCCGAGAGACTGGAGTCCACAGTGGATTCAACCTCTGTTCTGCTGGCACTCACTGTACCACTGTGAAGTGCACGTGAACAGGTGATACCAACACCACAGGATATGTTATAACCGAAGATTGTGCCAAGGGCCTGGGGATTGCCAGGGTGGAGCAATGATTTCTGCATAGGAATGGGATGGGATGATATTTTCAAAGACTTAGAGAAGAAATATTTGGACTAGTTTCTGAGGGGAGGGGCATCAGGCAGACAGGTGTCAAGATCCCAGGAATGGTGACACGGAAATACACTGGGGGCCATGGAGCAATGTGGTACGAAAAGGTTGTAAAAACAAGTAGTGAAGGCCTGAATGCCCTATTAATGGGTCTGGACCTCATCTCCTACTATAAGGGTCCAGTTCCTTGAGCCTGAGGCCCTTCATTAAGCAGGTGGCGATGTGGTCAGTCCTGTTACTTGAGAAGACCATTTTGGCATATCTGAAATGGAGGAAGGCCAGTGAAGACCAAGGCCATGTCCATTCCACAGAAGTGTTTCAGTTATACCCAGTTAAAACACAATGTAGAAGCAAAATCTGCCAGGACTAAAGGGAGAAATGGACAAATTCACAAATATACTTGGAGATGTCAACACTCCTCTCTCAGTAATTGACAGAACAAGCAGACAAAAAAACCAGGATAGAAAACCTGAACAGTCAATCAACTTGACCTGGCTGACACTGCGGGAACACTTCACAACAGCAGCAGATACATATTCTTTTCAAGCGCATATGGAAACTTTCACCAAGATAGACCACATTCAGAGCCATAAAACATGTCTCAATAAATTTCAAATAATTGAAATTGCATAGAATACGTTCTCTGATTTTAATAAAACTAAATAAAAAATCAGTAACAAAAAGATATCTAGAATTAAGCAACACACTTCCAAATAACCCATGGGTCAAAAAAAAAAAAAAAAAAAAATCACTAGGAAAACTGGACGATATTTTGAACTGAATGATAATGAAAATACATTCAAATTGGTGTAGCTGAAGCACTGTTAAGAGTGAAATTTGTAACTAGAAAGCCTCGTATTCGGGGAAAAATTGGTTTAAAATAACCTTTAAAAAGCTAGAAAACAACCCCAGCAAATTAAACCCAAAGTAGAAGGAACAAATTAGTAATGTTAAGAGTGGAACCTAATGAAACAGAAAGAGCAATTCTATCAGCATTATAAAATCAGATTTTACATAAAGATCTGGATTTCTGGCTTCTCGGAGGTTCTGGCAACTGTGGACCCAAATTCTGGCATGGTGGCAATGGGCTGGTGCTGCAAAGACCACCCTTCAGGAAGGACATATGAGCCCCAGTTCACTGGGGGGCCTGGAGATGGCCTCCGTGGTTACCAAGAAATGGCGAGGATGTAAAAAAGGAGAAAGAGAAGCTGATTTGAAGTCGACTTCAGCACAGAATCTCAGGGTTTGGGGGTGTGAGGGAAGAGGGAGGAGTTCAAGATGGCCCAGTTTTCAATTCTGGCTTAGGTAATTGTGACCAGAGTGCCTTTTGCTGCTCTGGAAAAAGAAATGTTGCATGGGTGCCTTTGGGGAGGGGAGACAGCAGGTTCTGTTTTAGACAAGTTGAGTTTGAGGTGTCTCAAGGACATCCAGAAATGGAGATTTTGAATGAGCAGCTCAAAATATGGGTCTGGAGCTCGAGGGAAGAATGGTGTAGAAACACGTTTGCACACTGCCCATATATAGGGGGTGGGGAAACCCTGGGGCAGGGGGACATCAAGGAGCAGGTCTCACCTTCTTGGATTCACACAGGAAAATGCCAGCTGGATCCCCTCCACAGAGAAATGACGAACACCTACAACTGGGGATGGGGCTTTGGGAATACTGACAGTCCCTGGGGCTGATGAGGAGACCAGACCTTAAGAAACACCAATAGTGGAAGCAGTTTCCCAGCCTTCCCCAACATGAAGACTCACCTGGAGAACTTGTCAAAATACAGACTCCTGAGCCTCCCTCTGACCTACCCATTCAGAACCTGTGAGGACAGCCTTGGAGACTCTGATTATTAACAAGCTTCCTGGAGTGTTTGGGAAGCCTTGCTGAGGAGCAGACTGGGAAAAGGAGTGGCAAAATGGGTAAGAGAATCGGAGCAGGTAGAGCAGAAAGGATCATTACTGAAAGAAGTGGAATAGGCAGGGCCAGATGCTTGGAATGCAGACAGGAAAGGAAGTCAATTGATTTGGCAATGCAGTCATCACGGGTGACCTTAAATGGAGCCATTTTGGTAGACAAAAGAGCCAGACTGTCAAGGATACAGGGAGGATGGGTAGAGGGTAGGTCAAATACTGCGAAGGTTAGAAGAGAGGGCAGGATACAGCTGAAGGGTAGAAGCGAGGTGATGAAAAGCCTGCTTTTTGTAGGAGAAAGATTCTACACTGTTTGCAGGTGGAGCGATCCAGTGAGAGGCAGAGAGTGAGAGTGGGGTAAAGGGTAGCTGGATGGTATCCCAAGAGTGGTTGGCTGCAGTCTTACCAGGGGACAGACCACACGGCCAGGAGTCTCACATGTCTCAGCTCGCTGCACCCTCAGTATTAGCCTCTGCAGGAAGCAGGTTAACACTATCTTACAGAGAACTAAACAAGTGCAGGAAAGAACCAGCCTGAGGTCATATGACATAAGCAGTAAAAACAGGACTGCTGGGTAGCCTACAGAAGACCCCTCAAACTCACCGCACCCAAAAACCAAGCTCAGACTCACCCCTTCACTTTTTAAACCAACCCAACCCCATCGTGAAACCCTGATTCATGAAATCCTGATTCTTCAGCCTTGGAATCTTCTCCCCACACCCTCCCACCCTCCATGCCCTGTCCTGTCTCAGGCTTCACATCTGTAGTCACCTCCTGTTTTTCTAGCTTCTCATATCCCATCTTCCTTACTATCTAGCCTGCGTATACAAACCTCTCTGCTGGCTTTCCCTCAAACTACCATAAAAATCCAGGAGCAGGGACACTGAGAGGGCCTCTTACAAGGCTCCATGTGATCTGGCTCTGACCAGCCCTACTGCTACTCTATCAGCTTCCTTTTTCCTTTCCTGAATTCTGCTCTTCAAACACACCAACTCTGTTCTGGCTCGGGCTTAGGTATTTGCACTTGCTTGTCCCTCTGCCTGGGACTCTTCCCCAGCACTTGGCTGACCCATTTCTCAAGTTCCATTAAGGCCTCTGCTCAAATGTCACCTCTCAGAGACCTATATTGCCATTATTACCCTCCATCTTCTTATTCAACTTTATTTTCCTTCATGTGCCTTATGATGCTACATTTTAGCTTTGTGAAATTTGTCTCTCCCACCAGAATAACATTAATGAGAGCCAAGACCTCATCTGATGTATTATCCACTGTACCTGAGGACCAAAAACAGTGGCCAGCATAGTATGTACACAAGGAATGAACACCGGCACTGCTTAGATCACAGCTGCACAGGCCCAGCCCTCATCGAACAATTTCAGAACTCTCAGGGCCTCACCCTAGCATTCAAGGCCTTCCTGCAACAACCAAACCAGCGCCCCACTGAAGCAACCTGACTCTATTCTGCCTTCCCTCTTCCAGTCTGTCCTCCCCTTTGCCTGACAGCCCCCACCCGCAAAGACCACCTCCCTGGGAAAGCGTCATCTAACCCCCCAGTCAACGTTCAGATACCAGCCTGAACTCCTATGAGCTTCCCTGATACTCCAGACCATGCCCCACACCTGGCCAAGGGCACACGCTGCTCAGCCTGGAATCCACCTTCTGGAAATGTTTGCAGAAGGAAAATTGTTTGGGTATACGTGTACCTCTGGATTTCCATGCTACTATGTCCACCGTAGTGGAACTAGGAGCAAGGGTTGGGGTGGGAGACTAGGGGGCAGCAAACAGGGCCAAAATGACCTTAGGGTGGATCTGGTGTTTATGGGAAGGGCAGGATGCTCCAGCTTTGGCCAGCCAGAGGCACAGCTTTCTGCAGTTTCATCTTCAGATGTGCTCCCTGTCAGACCAGAGCTACTTCTGGAAGCCATGTGGGCAGGGGAATGAGGGACCTGAACACAACAGCTGCCACTGCAAAGGTAAGTCCGGGGGAGCAGATCAATCTAATTTTTCAAAAGGAACAAGAAATCCATATACATAAATGTGAAACCTGCCGTTTAAAATTTTTTTTTTAGGCAAGGCAACCTTTGGTTGACCTCAGAGATTGCAAGGACCTTGTCAGCTTATAATCCTTTATTTTTTATTTTTTTATGCCTACAACACCTGGTCTTCCTAGGTGGTCTCTCATCCAAGTACTAACCGGGCCTGACCCTGCCTAGCTTCCAAGATTAGACAGGATCGGGCTTGTTCAGGGTGGCACAGATGTAGACGAAACCTGCCATTTTAGATGCTGGCCATTAACTCAAAATCCCTAGCCAGGATGAGAAACACAATGCAATCCATGCCTATCTGTTCCAGACAAATGAACTTCCCCCATCCCTTTCTCCTTCTCCAGCATTCAACAAACACCTCTTGCGTACTTATAGCATGCCTAGTGATATGTGACTCCAAATACCAGGCCTGGCTGTGCCCGTGAGGCCAAAGCCTGGGCTGGACAGGGAGCTCCACCTTGACCTTACCTTCATTGTGCTGAGCTCTCCTTCTTTCATCCCGTGGTGTTCTGGTTCCATCAATTTTCCTAGATGAGGGAAAAAATGGGCAAGTGTTACCTCAGGCCTTGTTTATCCAAAAATTTAATAAGGAGTCAGACTTGGAGAAAATGATCTTTGCAAGACAAATCTACATGCAGAAAAAGGAAATGATACTTTATTTATACTAGAGAAGCAAAAACAGACCAAAAATACACCAAGTGCGTGTTGTGGGCTCAACTGCCTGGCTTGCATTCCAGAAAACCCTCCCTTCCTTTGGCCCCACACCAGGCTCTCCCAGTGTGCCCTGCTTCTGGGCCCAGGTCTCCTGCACATACGGGGAGTAGGGGTGTGTCCGGGGTGCAATCGTCCTTTGCGTTCCTGTCTGAAGCACGTCCTGGGGCGTCATCATGACATAAAACTGGCCTGTAGGGAAAACACAGGTTAGTGCTAGAACTGGGAGCAGAGTTAGAACTGACTGGGGGAATCCTGCCAAGCCTGTTGCCTCCCTTGCCTTCCACCTTGGCCCCTTCCTTCCTTTACCTCCGGCCTGCAAGCTCTGATCTGTGGTCTGTACTGACACAGCCGTGGTATCTCCCACACTGGACGCTGGGAAATAGGCAAATCGTGCCTCTCCACTGACAGCCTCCGCTGCTGGGCTGCCGCCATTGCTGAAGGGATTTTGGATTACAGCCTGGAGGGTAGAAGGACACAGAAACCACCCTTAGCCATCTTTGTTCCCCAGCCCAATCCCTTGTTGCCCTGTTTGACATTTATTGCATTCTCTATGGAGGGCGGGGAATCCCTCTGCATGTGCCACTCTGCCCTATGCCACAGATGACTCTGAAACTTGCAGACACTCAACAATCACTGGATGAACTAACAGACTTTTACCTCTAAGAGATTTTCCTATTACCATCATCCCATCTTTACAGGAAAACAAAAACAAAAACCACAATGTTTCAAAGACCTTACCCAAAGTTTCATTGTGCAGAACAGGAATTTGACCCACGCCTGAAGGCAGCATCTGTGTCCCACCTGTCCCACCCCCTGGGGCTCCCCAACAGTGTCCCCTCTCCATCCTCCCAGGAGTTGCTGGGCACCTACCAGTGGGAAGGGTGCTGCAGGACCCGGGGGCACAGAGGCAGCAGCGGGACCCGGGCGCTGGGCTGCCCCATCCACACCCACTTGGGTCACAGCCTGCTGCCCCCCTGCGAAGGCAGCCGTAGACACGACGCTGACGGCGCCTGCTGTGTCCCCCTGGCCATCCAGCTGACCATCAGTCACCTGGACTACGCGGTATGTCACCTGCAGGGGGCGGCAGAGCAGCAAGACCAGTGCTGGGGCCCAGGCAGGGGCCAGGTCCGAGCCCCTCCCAGCCCGCTAGCTCGACCCTCTGCTCAACCCTCCACTTGCTCACCAGGCTCCCGGCCCGCAGCCTCACCTGTCCTCCATTATTCTCTGTGCGGAATTGGTACTGGATGTTGTGGTCGCCGAACGCCGCCTGCTGGACGCTGGCGATGGCCACTGCTGTCTGCTCCTCCGCCCCAGGGCCGTCCCCGCCTGCGGTCGGAGGGTAGGGGGGATGGTCAGCGGTCGCGTGGGTCTGGGCGGCCCCAGTGCCCACCCCGGGCGCAGGCCCCAGCTTGGTGGGCCCCGCGAGCACTCACTCTCCTGCAGCTCGACGCCCTCTTCTGCTTCGGGTCCCTTGTCGTGACTGCAGAGAAGGCGGGAAGAGGGGGTTAGGGCTGCTCGCGCCCCCGCCCCTTTGCCCCGGTGCAGGGTCCCCATCCTGCTTGGCCCATTCCGGGGCTGCGGCACCGCGAGCACCGGGAGCCGGGGGTATCAGCGCGGATTCCCCCCTCCCCTGCGGCCTCCATTTTGAGCTGGGCCCGGCTGTCGCTCGGGATCATGGCGGCCCGGCCGGGCCGAAGGGCCGCAGCCAGGTCGCACGGGGGCATGAACCGGCCTGGCGCTCTTACCTGGCGGCGGCAGCAGCGGTGGCCGAGGCAGCGGGATCCAGACCCGGGTCCAACATGTCCATGGGGGGGGGGTGGGGGCAGGGGGGCGGGGCCGGGGGGAGGGGAGGTGGGGTGGGAGTGGGGTGGGAGGGAGGGGAGGGGGCGGGCGGCCGGGGGGGCCCCCGAGCCCGGCGCTCACGCCGCGCGGCAGGAGGGGACGGAGGAGACACGGGAGCCGCTCGCGCTGATCACGGGGACAAACAGTGGGGTCATGTGAGGAGGAGATGCCGCCGCCGCTGCCGCCGCCGCCTTTCCTGCAGCCGCCGCCTCCGCCCGCCTGCCGGCTCGCGGTGGCTCTAAGCTCCGGGACGCGGCGCGGCCGCCCCCCGCCCGCTGCACGCGGCCCTCGGGCCTCCTTCCCTGAGCCGCCGCCGCGACTTTTTTAAAACCCGGTCCGCCCTGGACGGCTGCCGCCTCTTCCCTGGGTCGCCGGCTCGAGCGTCCGCCGCTCGGCCTGGTCCAGTCCGGCAGCGGATCGCTGCTGCAGCGGCCGCCGCTTTCTATTTTTTTCCCCCTTTTTTTTCCTCCTTTACTTGAGCTGCGCGCGCGCGGCGGCGGCGGCGGCAGCGCGAGCCCGGGGCCGACGCGCGTGGGGGGAGGGCAGCCCCCGGGGAGCGCGCGCGCTGTCTCCGATGGCGGGCGGGCGCGCGCCAGCCTGGGTCTCGACAGGGCGCGGGGTCGCCGCCACTGCCTCCGGGGCTGGCCGGCCGGCACTCGCCGACGGGCCGCCCAGGTGGAACGTGGGCCCGGATAGAACGCCGGGGGACGCGAAGAAGGGGCTGTGGTCGCCGGGACGAGGCAGACGGCAGGGTGTGGAGACAGTAAAGTAGGTCGACGGGGGAGGGGGGGGGGTGAGTGGAAGGGAGAGAGGAACGCGCACGCTCGCTCCCGGCGTTCGGGCTGAGGAGCGCGAAGGCGGGGGCCCGGGGCGCATGCGCACGTCTGGGCGGGGCCGGGGCGCGCACGCAGGCCTGGGCGGAGCCAGTGCGGGGCACGTACTCCCTGCCCGAGCTGGTCCTTTCCCCGGCCCAGGACACTAGTCCCAGTAGAGAAGGGGACACGCGGCCTGGTACAGACCCACAGGAGAGCTGTCCCAGCTCCCTACCTCTAGCAGCAAAACAGACGCTTCCCTCCAGACTACGGCTTTGTGATCATATATTTTATTAGACAGGGAAGATCATCAGTAGTCCTTCAAATTTAAAAAAATAGTACAAAAACTACATACAAAATGTGAGATCAGACGACTAAACTTTCCCGACTCAGGGCCAAGTTCTGCAAAGGAGAAAGAAAAAGGTGTGAGCTCAGGACTGGAGAGGGGCCAGGAAAGGTCTTAAAGCCGGGAGTGTTCACTCACCTTCTTAAGCCTCCGCTCCCGGGAAGCCTGGGAGTCCGTCTCAGAGTAAGGGGGAGGTGCTGGAGGGTAGTAGGCTTCCTCTTCCTCTTTGTAAGGTTTCCTCTCTGCTGGCCCCTTTTTCCTTAAGGCCTCTTCCAGAAGCCGCCCATCATATTGGGGGTCCCTGGCCCTGGAACCATTGTCCGGAGGGTCCCGGGAACGGGGGTAGTGAGACCTAGGGTCAGCATGAGGGCGGTCTCTAGATCTGGAGTCGTCATAGTGGGGATCCTGGGAATATGGAAAACTCCTTGGGTCGTCTTGGTCATAGAGGTCATCACGGCTGCGGCTTCGGGGGGTTACATAAGCTCGATCTCTCCTTCCACTACTTGGGGGAGACCTCCTCCCCGATTCAGCAGAGCTTGGCCATGTGAGGTCATCCAGAGCATCCACAGAGCGGGCCCGGGGCCGCCCAGCCCCCCAGCCACTCTTGGGCCTCTCTGTGAGGGTTTCTTGATCCCACCTCCTGGGACTATGGGGGGAGTGGTGACCCCATTCCTCATCCCGAATCGGAGTGAGGGCAGGGCCCCGGGAAGGCCGGGATCTCCAGTCGTCCTCATGGAGGGAGGTCACTTCACTCATGGCTGTAGGGAAAGGAAGTGTTACTGACTGCTGGGAAGTCAGGACTTAATTCCAGGAGCTCCAGGGTCTAGCAGTATCACCCTTTGGTTCAGACTCTTTACAGGGCCCTAGGCTTCTCATCTGTTAAGGGATAATACACAAGATCCCATACACTTCTCACTGTGGCTACAGCAAGGAAGGAGGGACTATGTCCAGGATTTGCAGCAAGCATCCCTTGGATAAGTTATTAGGGAGACATGCTTCCCCTTCCCCTCTTAGGATCCCCCAAACTCCATGGCTCCTACTCACCCCGCTCTATACGGCCATTGGGAGGGCCAGGTCGAGAAGGGTCAAAGTTGGCCAGCTCTTTCTCCATGTAGTATAGGACCCGCATGGAGTCATCCTGCTGGCTGGCCTGAATCCTGTAGCCACTACGGACTTCTAGGGACAGGAGATAGAGGTGATCACTTGGAGTACTGGCCCAGCCCCTTTCCCTACAGGCATGACTAACCTCATAACTGGTTCTTACCAGAGGTCACACTGCTGTCTGCTTCACGAAGCAGGGGTACCTGGGAGCTGTGGCCGCCTACAGAGGGAGACTGGCTGTCAGTGGCCATCCACCCTGAGCAAAGCCATGCATTCCCAGCTCCCTCTCCCCTGCCCCAAGTACCCTATTCTTTCCGGCCCCATACCCTTTAGTGCCCAAATGCCCAGCCTATAGTTGCCCCAGCTGCTCCTGGCTCCCCCAGGACTCACCTGAACTATTCCTGTCGAAGTCTCCAGAGTACTGGTTGTAGACAGGGCCCATGGGAATCATGGCTCCCGGGGGTGGGGTCTTGGCAGGGGAGAGGTACGCATAGGTGCTGGGAGCGTAGATGCTTGGGACACCTGAGGTGGCTGCTTTGCCAGCAGCATACACTGGGAAGACAGACACCATGAGAAAGTTGCCAGGAGCCATGCTGTCCTTCCTGTGATAGAAGGTCTTGAGGGACATGTACCTGGACCTTCTCCCCAACCCCCCAGCCCTGGAGCTTCCTTAGGCACTTGGGTGGTTTCTGCAGGTCCATTACCTTCATTGAGTCCACATCTGTGTGATTCCTCATAGAGCTCTGAGGACAGGGGTACACACTGGCAGCCTGTGGCCTCAATCTGGCAGGCCAGTGTTTTGATTGTTTGCTAACATTTGTTGAGGTTTTACATAAAATCCCAATTTTCTAGCCTCCTTATCAGATGTGACCACCTGGGCCTGCATTCTTACAGAGCAACAGGAGGAAAAGCTGATCCTTTAGATAAAGCCCATGTGCTGTACCCACAGGCTGGGATCCTCATTTTCAGCTGAGCCCCTGCTCTAGAAAAGGAACTCTCTGGGGGTCGGGGGAGATACCATGTCTTCTCCCCATGGAGTCTTCCAGACTTAGATGCCATGGGGATCAGTCTGAAGCAGGATTATGAGGGCTCAGAATTCACTTGCCTCAGCCAAGCAGCAAAGTATTTCCTTTAATGTTTCTAACTAGTGGGAGGTAGCCACTCCCACTCCTCCTTGGTCCCCTTCTGGTTCTAGGATTGATGGTTCAAGGGCAAATCTTCCTTGCTGCCTTCTTCCCCAGGCAAGGGGCTGGGTTCTGGTGGCTACCCTTGCAGCAAAGTCACTGGGCCTAGGCAAGTCACTTCCTCCCTGGGCCTCCAATAGGAAAATGGGGGTAGGGGTGGGGCAGTGGGGAGGCACAGAGTGGGTAAGATAGGCTAAGAGAGCTGCCTTCCACCTCTGATTCAGTCAGGAAACAGAAGGCTCAGTGCTCAGTCCTCCCTAGGAGAAGCCGCCCAGTGGCTCAAGTGATTGGATGTTTTATAATTAGCAGTGGGAGCTGTTGCTCCCAGATGGCCCAGCAGGGCTGTGGCTATAGCTGCAGAGAAGTAACCTGGCCTCTGGCAAGAAGTTAATGGGGCCTCGGTTTGGGGTAACGAGGACTCAGGAAGGAGGGAATTTGTAGTCCTGGTCCCAGCCCTAGCCTTAATTAGTAAGGCAACTGCGGATTTGTTTGCTGACCTTGGGGGTCCCCTCCCCACCTGTGAAATGAATTAATGTCTACCTCTTGAGCCAGAAGCTTTCAAATTAAAATGACAAGAGAGATGGACAGAGAGATGGACTGCTTTCAGAGTGCAGTGGATTTTTTTTCAGAGGAGTGATATTTTGAGAAACTAGGTTGCTCACCACTGAGCTAAATGACCATAAAACTAGCCAACAGAGACTGAGCTACAGCCCCATGCCGGGCACTCCCAGAGTCTTCCCTTAATGCTCACAACACTCCATAAGGTCAGGACCTTGCAGAGGAGGAAACAAGCTCACAGAGGAGACACTTCTCATCTAAAGTCAGCTAGTGTGAGTGGCAGGGCTCTGATTTGCTCCCTGGTCTTCCATCGTTGCCAATGCTGACAGCAGCAATGTCCAGTGGCGAGTGGGTATGGAACACTTTATGTAGACAGAACTCTGTACTAAATGCTAGACACACCAGTTCCCCACATCCACAGGCTCACCCTGTACAGAGGGATCTGCTATGGCCCCACTATACAGAAGAGGAGACCGAGGCTGAAGAGGGGAAGTCACTCACTGGACTCCAAGCAGGTAAGGTGGTGAGCCAGGCCTCAAACCTCCACTTGCCGAAGTTCACAGCAATTGCCAATGACTCTGCTGTTAACACAGCTCAGACTGTGTGACACTGAAGTTACGGCATGCATATAAGCACAAAACATCTGTCTGGAGTACATGGGTCATTTCTTTACACCACCTGTTCACTACTGGCCTAGAAATGGCCAGGTGCCACGAGAGGAGCAGGTCTACCTTTTTTGTGGTCTCATGTTCTAGGTGCTCTTCATGTGTAAAGTTATTTAAATGTTTCTAGCTGTCAACGTCATCTGTTCATCAGCCAAAGATATGGTGAACTTGATGAGAAAAGGTGGAAGTGTTGACCTTATTAAGGACTAGTAGAGAAGTACACTTTCATGGCCAACATTCAATGCAAGAGACTAGATATCAGATATGTCCGAATACAAGAAAGTGGCCAACATAAACTTCCACGTCAAAGTTGATGAAAATCGTTAACCGCATGCACAGGTGCTGGCGTACCCAGGTGGTCCCTGAGGCGGGCCAATGGGGCAGTAAGAGGAGGCAGACGCTCTTCCTTCCTTCTTTCCTTCCTTCCCCTTTAAACTCTGGTCCCACCTCCATTCCCAACCCTCCAGGTCCACTCTAATGTGCTAGACATGTCTTTAAATATTATGTCCATGGAAAAGCCAAGTGTTTGTAAGGATGTAGGTTTTTAAAATTTGCTTAAATTATGTGGTACTGTAAACCTTGTTTGGTTTCTTACCTTTTTCACTTAAGATTTTATTTTTAAAGGGAGCTTTACTTTCTAGGGAATGTTTTGTACTATTTGAATTTTTTCATCATGTTTATAGATTATACTCTCAAAAAGAAAAACTCAAAATAAATGAAGATTAACAATAAATGAAGAGTTGAAGTATGTAAGTAAAAATCTAAAACAGCTAGTCCTCCTTGGCCCACTTTCTCACAAATTGCTCACCTCTTAAACCTCCAGATAAGTGGCACCTCCTCCCCCTTGGACCCAGGCAGGATACCAAGTGGAGGTGGTCACGCAAGGGTCACTTACAGGCCTCTGGACAGCAGCACCTCTCTGGACAGCAGGGGCACCTGACGTAACAGCAGCAGGTGTGAGGGCAGCACTGACACCAGCAAATGCCCAGGAGGAGGAAGACAAGGAAGACAGCCAGACAGATGACAACCACAAACAGCCAGTCTGCAGAGAGATGAGAAGAGGCCATGAGCCAGGAGTCCTGGGAGGGAACAGGGACACAGACACAGCAGAGCAGTGAAGAGACAGGTGGGGCGAAGCTATTTGCAAAGCTTGTCAGGGAAGCTGTAGCCCTTGCTGGATTCTCCATGCCAGACACTGGGGAGCAGCAGCAGAGGGATGTCCAACCCTCTACAACTCAGGCCAATCCCAAAGTTAGGGAATGTGCCTTGGGCTCATGGGGGCAAGGCAGAAAACAAGAGGTGACTTGGCCAGAGCAAAGATAGGGTGTAGCCTCAGAGAGGTGATAGAGAGCCAGCTGCCAAGATCCCAGAACCCAGAAGAGCACTACGAGTACCAGTCACAGGAGCCTCCTGCCTACACCCCAGGCCACCCCAGCCATCCTGGCCCACCCCCAAGCCCAGAGCCAGGTCACTACATGCCATGGAGTTGGAGTCAGGCAAGGTTAGTGGGGGTCCACAGCGAGCAGTGTTTAGAGTGGGGAATACTTAGAAGCAGTAAGTGGTGTGTGGGGGATTCCACCCCCGTACCTTCCATGGGCCCCGCCTGAAAACCAGGTAAGAGCTCAGCCACCCCTGAGGTCTTGCCTGGAAGGACAAAAGAGAGACAGATTATGCTGGCAAGGGCCAGCCCAGGCCACCCCTCCCTTGAAGCCCAGCTTTAGGCTCATCAAGGTGAAGGTGTGCCCTGAAGCCCAGGACAGATAGGTGGCCTACAAGGGTCCTAGCCCATGGTTCCTGCCCTCCACCTACCCCCCATGTGGGTGCTGTTTTCCAGAAGGTTTCTGACACATAATTCACCCTCTCTCATGCCTCAGGGGATTCTGTTTCCCAAAAGAGTTACAGTGCATCTTCCATGGGTTCTGAAAGAGTGACCTCAGTTTGGGCACCCCATCTTTTCTACACATATGGGTCTTGTTGTCCCAAAGGGGTGCATCCCATGTGATAGGGACAGTCCTGTTGCATCACGTATAGTAGGCACAGTATCCTAGGGCCCATGAATGTTTTAATTTTATTTTTAAAATCTGAAGAAAAAATATCAAATATATAATAATAAACTTGTCTTTATAGCAAGGCAATCATAAAATATTTTTTAATAGAAGAAGAGGCCCATGAAGGCAAAAGGTGGTAAAAGATTGTGTGCTTGTGTACCTTGCTTTGAAAATTTCCTGGTTTCGATTTCTAAGACATTAAGCAACTATAGACATAACCCACAAAAATGTGAACAAAAACTCTTCAAGATCCTCGATAATTTTTCAGGGTGTAAGCAGGTCTTAAGATTCCATTTTGACTACTACTAATGCAGACTGTTCATTTTACCAAGGGACATGAAGAGGTTCCCTGGGTCACTGGTGCGCACATTGTCACCCACACATGAAATCCGTTGCATGGTTTGAGCACCCTGGAGCATGCTCCCTCATCATGTGCGCTCATTCGCACGTGCACTTCCTTGCATCATATGTATGACAATGGCAGTGTATAGCCCGACAGCATCTCATATAGCACATACCACACGAGCCCTTATGTGTTCACCGAGAACAGAGCATCTGGCTAATGGCGGCATTCCCCACACATGACAGAGGCTGCTGGTGGCTACCCCACCCTGCTCCTAGGCATCTGGAGGGACCTTGCCAGAGGGAAGCACTCAGTGTATAAGCCACACAATGCCATCCCAGCAGGGCAGAGGGCAAGGTTCCTGTGCTTTGGCAAGGGCCTCTAGGAGCAGATGTGGCACTGGAGATGTGACAGAAGGTGGGTCCAGTTTCCCTTCAATTGTATACACCATCAACCCTCTTAATTCATTGCCAATCAACTCGTAACATTTCTGTATTTTAGAAAATAAGACTAGGAAGAAGTTGAGTCCCCAATTCTCTCCACTCTTATTTGAAATGTTGCCAGGGAAGGGGGTCTCTGCCTAGGGTGCAGGGCACAGATAAGCCCAAGTGACTGGTGGTACCATGAGGGGAGAGCAAAGCAGGCTACAGAGCCCAGAAAGTGAGCTGGGAGGCAGAGGGAGACACCCAGAAGTGGCAGAAGAGGCCTGCATCCCCTCCCCTTCCCACGCCCTCAGGGCCAAGCCCACTCACCCAGGACGATGAGCTCTGCGTAGGCCTCGTTGTTTCCCTGGAGGTCCTGGGCCGAGACCACAGAGCAGTAATACACACCACTGTCTCCCCAAGCTGTCTGGTCAAAGGTCAGGTCAGCATCTGTATCAGGAGAGTGTGAGGCCACCATGGGGGAGGCCAGAACCTCCTCCCATGGGGACATCAGGGCAATGGACAAGGGAGCAAGGCTGCAGATGTACCAAGTAACGAAACAATCCGTACCCAGGCTGTGCTGCTTCTTAGGCTCTGTATTAAACACTTAAGGGGGGGGGTATTTCTAGAAGTCTGGGAGGTGGGCAGTATTATCTTTCCTGGCTTATAGATGAGATGACCGTACCCACCCAGAGTCATCCAGCTCATCAGTGGTGGAGCTGAGACGGTCAGACTCCAAGCAACGCTTCAGACTTATAACCCTCCTTGTACCACCTCTCAAAGCAGAGGTTACCTCTCCCAACATAAACCAGGGAGCTTGCTGTAGGCCCAGGATATGAGTCCAGGGTAAAAGACAAAGATAAATAGGCCAGATTCCAGGAACTGGGAGATGCCCAAGCATGAGAATGGGGGCATGGGGTGGGGGTTGTCTTGGAACGGGCCACAGTCCAGGTCAGGCCCAAGGCTTGAGGACGCTCAGGTCTGAAGCAGCCCTGAGGCAAGGAGCCTCTTAATTACACCAGTAATGAAAGTCTTTCAGCACATCTGGTTTCCAGTCTACTCCTCAGGCCCTAATTAGTCAAATCCCTGCAGCCATCCACCAGTGTGGGACGGCATGGGATCCAGTAAGCAACTCCGCCTGAGACCCATGGAGACTAGGAGATAGGAGCACCCTCACAACCACCCAGCACCTTCTTCCCAGCTGCTCCGTTACTCTGGCCCCCGCTGACCTGCCCCATGTACCCACTGCCCTTTTCCATGACAGCTGAGAGCAATAACTGTATGTGCCCCAGTTTGCAGCACCTGGCATCCACTAGGGCATGAGCCGATTACCAAAGGAATGAAAGAACCAGAGCCTTCCTCTTCTGAAAGGAAGATTTTGCATCCATAGAAAAACCTCCTTTCAACGTCTGTCTCCATCACCCCAAAGGCCTTAACCTGGCCCACGAAGGCCCTTGGCATGATCTGGCCACCAGTTACCACACCAGCCTCATCCCCACTGTTCTCCTTCACTCACTAGACTCTGGACACACCAGCCTCCTCACTGTGCTGCAACATGCAGGACCCACCCTGCCTTGGTTTGCCCTCGTGCTGTGTTCTCAGACCCTCACAGGGCTGGTTCCATCCTGCTCGCAGAGCTCCCTCACCCCACTGTTGAATTCTATCAGCCAGTATAGGGGCTAAGTGTCCCTGATCCCATCCCCAGGAGAATGTGGGCTCTGCAAGCAGAAGGTGGTCTGCCTCGGTCATTGCTGAGTCCCCAGTGCCTGACACAGGGCCTGGCCAAGACCCAGAGTGAACCCCTTCTCTCCTCACGTGACCTCTCATAGCATTTGTCTGTTCCAACGTTCTAGGTACATGCTACATTCAAATAGGCCCTTGATACAGTCATTCAACATTCAATACTGAGAGAGCATTCTATGTTCCAGGCTGTATCTGAGGCATGTGGTATATTTAAGAGCAACAGTTCTCCATGGACCTTTTCAGAGGACCCCAGAGGTCAAAGTTATTTTGCATAATACTACTAAGATGTTATTTGCCTTTTTCACTCGCTCTCTGAATGTACTGTGAAGTTTTCCAGAGGCTATATGACATGCGCTAGCACAACATACTGAACACAGAAGCAGCTTTGAGACTCCATCTTCTACTCAGACTTCAAGATGTACAAAAATAGAAACTAATAAAACACTTTTTAAGTTTTTGGTTTGTTTTGGAAAATACGGTAGTTTTTTCATAAAAAGTATGTTATTTGTGTCAACCTATAAGGAGTTAATCATTGTCGTTTTAAATATTTTTTAAACTTCCCTGTTTGCTACATATGAAAACAAAGTTCTTTGAGGACCTCAGTAATCAAGAGTGTAGAGGCCTAAGACCAAGTTTGAGAACCACTGGATATAAATCCTTGCCCTTAGAGAGCTCAGATTTTATCTTAACTGGGAAAGAGAGACAAGTAAAACATTTAAATATATGGCATATCAGATAGTGGTAAGCAGTATCGAGAAAACCAATCAGGGAAGGCAGACAGAAAGTGCCAGTGTGGAGGTGAGGGTTGTGCAAGTATAACCAGGGTGACCTTTGGAGCAAATATGAAGTAGAGGACACGACTCCTTTCCATGGTCATGCATCTAGCTACTGAGTTCTGTGTGCGGGGTCCTTTTGCACATATTCTTTCACTGAATCCTCATAAAACTCTGATCTACATTCTCCCAAGCCTTCTGGACTCTCCAGAACACCATCGTTTTCTCACCTTTTCTTTAAACCAGACTCTGGCGGCTCCTTTCTAAAACCAGAGCTCAAGGGTAGGTTCTTGCTCAATGCTGAATTGATGGACAGGAACTCCCCCGCCACAACGAAAGTTCACAGGCCAGGATCTGAAATCTGGGCTCCTGGACTCAGATCTGGGACTCACTGCGTTTTGTTTGGCCTGCACGATGTTTCTAAAACCTATGAAAAACGGCTTTCCGGCCTCTTTTGATCAATTCTAAGGCCTGGGCCCACCTCCTTCCTGCAAGGCGCACCCTGTTCCTGGCCTGTTCTATTCTACATCTAATCCTGACACACTGGGCTGGGCATTGCTGTTTTAGGTGCAGGGAGAAGATGCCAGGTCTCCAGTTGGGAACAGAAGCTGGGCCTCCTCCACACCTCTGGGACTCTGGGTCCTCATCCACACACAGCAGAGGCGGCCCTCATGGGCTCTCTGGTCCAGTGTTACTGAGTGGGGGGCACATGGACCCCAAGCAGTCTGAGGAAGTATAAGCAGGGATCCTATTCTGGTGCCCTTTGTCACCAAAGCAGGGAAGAATGAAGGGGCAGCAGGACCCACCCAAGCTGGGGAACACTGAGGGTAAACCACCATTATCGTTTGCCCAAGACTACTTTCACTTAAAACTCAACAGCTGGTGACCCCAGGAACACCACAGGAAAGTCCACTTTTCTCCATCCTCAAAGCTGAAATGGAGGAAGTTCCCATGGCTACTGGGCTTCCTGAGAGGACATACACACAATGAATGCTTACGAATCACAGCTTGTATCAAACACAGGGCTAGGTCAAGACAGCTTGAAAGATCTGGGCCTGTGAGGCCTCTGGAGCATGAAGAATCTGCCCCACCTAGAGCCTGAGGGTCACTCTGGAGTTTGGCACTCAGCAGAGGAGGTGCAATTCCAGCCAGCCTTCAAGAACACTCTCAGTACTTGGGCTGTCTGGACAGGGCTGCCGGACAGTCATGCCTGGTGCTGGCCAGAGAGGTCCCTGGGATATGAGGGAGGAGGCCTGGATAGCTTGAATCCCCAAGAAACCCTCCATCCTCAAGAACTGGAGGATGCTTTGGGCTGAGCTGCCCATGGAAATTCAGGGCAAGGAGGTCTGGTCTCTCCCCAAAACAAGACTAACAGACTCTGTCCCTGGAACCTTGCCTTTCGCTCACGGTCTAGACAAAGTAAGGGAAGGAGTGTGCGCCATGCCCTGGTCTCTTAGGGTCTGCAAAAGGATGCTTCCTTCATTCCCAAGATTAAAACTCGAACCTTATTTAAGACAGTGAAAAGATAAACTCGTTAAGTGGGTGAGCCTTCACTCCTCACCCACTGCTGCCCATCGCCTTCTTCCCTGCCCTTTAGATTTTTTAGGGCCCAGTCCCAGTCCTTCCTCAAATCACATTCACAGAGGTCTTAAAGCGTGTGCTCGGGTCACTCGATACAGCACATTACTCTGGTCTGTTTTATTGCAGCACTTAGTACTCTCTGATATTCTTACTCTTTATCTGCTTGTTTACTGCCTGCCTCACCCCACTAGCATGTCATCTCCTTGAAGGCAGGGATACGGCTGTCCTGATTACCACTCCATCAACAGCACCTGGAACTTAGTAGGTGATTGACAGATACCAACTGAATAAATGAATGGATGAATGAATGACTTCTCCACTGCCTCTTGGTCCCAACAGGTACTATCAGCAGGCAGCGTTAAGGTTAAGGATAAAGGCTCTCAGGGTGGCCTGGGTTCAAATCCCAGCTCCGGATCTTTATTAGCTGTGTGCCTAGACTAGCTAGCTACTTAACCTCTCTGTGCCTCCGATGTCAAGTGCAAAATGTGGCTACAAAAGTACAGTGGGAGAATGTATGTAAAGTGCCTGGCAAGTCGCTTTCTCCATTAAAATCTGTCACCACTTCAGTTCACTCATGTCACCTCCTCTGTGAGCGCTTTGCTAACCACCCTGGGCAAGCAAAGGGCTTGCCACTTGGAGACTAGATCCAAGTGTCTGAGAATACCAGCTGTTACCAGCTGTGTGACTGTGTGCAAGTCATTTTGCCTCCCTGGACCTCTGTAAAATGACAATAGCAGAATCTACTCACAATTACTGCATGGTCTAAAGGAGTTAATCCATGTAAGCCTGGATTAGAGCCTGGCACACAGGTAGCCCTTTGTAAGTTGTTACTTATATAAATTTTACTTACTATTGCTGGTAGTTACTAATATTATAGAATCCCTGCCTCTCTCTGCATTATTCACTTTTATTCATTTTCAAATACTTGACAGTGTTACGTTTATCTTTTTTGTCTCCCCCAATGGAATGCAAGCTCTACAAAGGAAAGGATTTGATAATTCTGTTTACTGCTGTACTTCCAGGGCCTCGAAAAGCGCCTGTTATATGTCAGGTGCTCAATAAATATTTGCTGTTAAATAAAGGAACGGATGGATGGATAGGAGGAAGGATCCTGCTTTTGTCAGTCCCTTTGGACACTAGCACTGATGAGCTTCCAGTTGGGGACTCCAGGTGGGAACTCCAGGTTGCACACAAAGGAACCAGCTCAAGCCTGTCCCCCTGCCATCTCCCTTGCCCCACCCAACATACTTCCTGTTATGGTGATCCTCCGGCCTTGATAGTAGTCTCCCAGAGTCACGGCATTGCCCTGCTTGGTGGCCACAACCCTGACAGTGCGCACGCTGTCCTGGCACTCCACATAGGGGTTGTAGCCTGGGTTACCAGCAGCCAGCTGGGCATTGATCTGGTTGTCCACACTGGCTGGGGAAAAGGCATCAGCGATGCGGTCCCGGCAGAAAGACTTGTACTTCCAGATCACAATGGGTGCCGTGGGGGTCGTGGTCAACTGGTAGGTGCAGGGAAGGGTCACAGGCTGGAAGAGGATCACCACGTGGTAGGGGTCTGACACAGTCACCTGGATAGCGCTGGCGGGGGCTGAGGGTAAAAGGAGAGTCAGCAGGGACTATTATGAGCTCTGGGGAATGCTTCAGTAGAAATGAGCAACATCACTTGTCACTAACTTGACACTTAAGTGTATGGTTTTACAGAGCACTTGGCACTCATTGTTCCTTAATCCCTGGGACGGGTGAGGCAGCTCTGATAATCATGCCCATTTTATGAACCCATGGGGCTGAAGTAGTAGGTGCAAGGCCAGATGGCCAGATTTCTTGGAACATCTTGTCCATCTCTCTTCCCAGAATGTGTCCTCTGAACCACCCAGCCCCCTCTTTCCTTCGCAGAAAGGGTTTCTCTCTGTAGCCTGTATCGGCAAGCTTGAATGGCCACCACAAAGGGCTGGAGGCCCCACTTCAAAAATGACCACAAAGTTTCCAAGTTCCAAGGGTTGTGTAAATTTGGCGGTTGGGGGTGATGGGGTGGGGGTGTAAATTTTGTAGTTGTCTGAACTGCTTTGCCAGGGAGTAGCTAAATCCCCTATAATGTCTCCATCACTCTTCCACCTCACCCTACCCACAGGCATCTCAAATGAACACACCCGACGTGCTTGCAGAAAAACAAAATTCCCCCAAGTCCCAACCCAAACAAACATCCGATCCAGTGAAAGCTTATCAGAGGACGGTTTCAAACCAAGGCCAGAAGTCCATCCCACCAGAACCCTACGCACAGATACTTTGGAGCCCAAAGGACATGGGCGCTGTTTCTTGATCTCTTCTTCCAGGAAGCGTCTGGTCCAGCCCTTGAGCCCCCGCGCCCCATTATCCCAAGACTTAGAAATCTCGGAGTGCGCCTAAGTCCCCATCCCGGCCTTTTCCAGTGATCGGGTGGTCCTTCACCTCTGCCCTACAAAGAGTCCCATTCTCCTTGCCGCTCCAGAGTTCGCGGTCCCGGAGTTTCACTTCCTGCTATCTCTGAACAAGGGCGGGGGACCGCTGCCTACACTAATGGGGGAATTCCCCTCACTCTCGCACACAAGGGATCTCCCGTGACCCTGGGGATCGGGAGGTCCTCGTCTCTGCGTTCCCACTCCCCCAGTTCTCCTGCCTCTTTGGCGGTGTAGAACTCCATCCATCTACATTATAGTGACCCCCCCTCCGCCCTTCCGCGTACCAGGGGCCCCGGTCTCCTTACCTGTGTACAAGCTGCCGAGAAAGAGCCACACGAAGACGACCGCGCCCCAACCCGGGGTCGCCGCGTAGGAGCCCAGCCCCACTGAGGGCCCTCGCGCCACTGGCGCCATCGCAGCAGTCTGGGACCTTCGGGTCCGTGCGTCTTCTCCCGGGTTCCCAGAGGGTTGGGGGCGCGGCGCGCACCAAGGCTGGGAGGGGTGCATGCTCCTCCCCTTCCCGCTTCCGTCCCTTATCCCTATTCCAAGCCCACCGTACCCTGTTTTAAGATTCTAAGGAGCAGAAGCAACGTGGATGAAGAACGCGTCCAGCTTTCGAGGAGAAACTTGCGTGACTCACTTTGGTTCTCCCAGCCACTCCACCCCCTAACACGCTCTGGGGAATGGATCGGTCCAGGTACACAGGGTGAGAATGGGAGGACTGGGCACGGGGGCGGACGGCGGAAAGGGCTTCTCCACCTCCCTGCCCGGAAGTGGGCTGACCCAGGTGTGCTCCGGCCCCTAGGGTCGGAACCAAATGGCTAGCCCGCCGGGAGGGCGCCCGCAGACCTGGGATCCTGTCCGGCCCCCTACTACTGGGTTAAGCCGAGCGGAGTGTGACTCACGAGAACCGAGACTCTACTGGGGTGATTCACCTGTTGAGCGGGGCGGGTCCCAGCGCGCACCTGTTCCCTCTCACCCCTCTCCGCCACTGGCGATGGACCCGCCTAGATACACCCTGCGGGGCGGGGCGAGTCTAAGCGAGCTTGGAGCCGGGAGAGGTGTGTCTATATCGTCTGACTTTTCCACTAGTCCCGGGGTCCTTCCTGTCCCGGTGGTCCGAGGCGCTGTGGCCGCCATGTGTCTTTCACTTAGGTGACTTAAAGAACCAAGTGAGGTTTCCAGAAGGGAAGCTCTGCTCCCTTAAAGACGCCCGAGGGGAATCAGGCACAGGAAAAGTTGGAATTCTACTTCGGAAGTTTTCTATTCTTCCCCCCGCCCCCCCGCCATTCACATCTCGTGGTTTTGCCCCCGGGCATCCCTCGCCCCAGGGCCGGCCTCCGGAAACTGGCTCTTAAAGCGGCCGAGCGGGGGCGCGGGACTAAGGACGGGTTTCCGCCAAAGCTTCCCAAGGACCAGACCACCTGCGCTCTAGGGCGGGGCGAGGCGAGGCCATCGGAAAGCCGGGCGCTCTGCGAGGCTCTGCTGCCCCAAATGGCGGTTAGAGGAAGCGCGTCCTGGGGCACACTAGGCGCTTCTTTGGAGGAGACTCCCTGGAGATGGCAAACTGGCCACTGGCTGGCAAAATCGGTAACCAGGAATGTTTTGTTGGACTGGATCTTGTTAAAACTCAAGTAGGATCACATACCTCTGCTGGAAAGTTTCCTATAGCTCCCACTCCCAGCAGAAACCAAAATACTTAACTGTGGCATGCTCCTCTGACTTCACCTCCTCTCAGTCACCCTGGCCTCCAAAGTGTGCTTTTCACACTCCAACTTCAGGCCCATTGCCTTTATTACACCCTCTGCAAGAAGACCCTTAACCGAAGAAGGCCAAGCTTTACTTGAAAGTCACCTTTGCAGTGACACCTTCCCTGACCACTTATAAAATTTCAACTTTCATGTCCACTTTAAAAACTTTTTATTGTGGTAAAATATACATATCATTTTAACCATTTGTAAGTGTGCAATTTAGCATTTATTACATTTACAGTGTCATGTACTCATCCCCACTATCTATATCCTAAGCTTTCCATCATTCCCAATATAGACTCTGCACCATTAAACCATAACTCCCCATTCCCACCTTCCCTCAGCCCCTGGTTACTTCTATTCTTTCTCTATCAAATTGCCTATGTTAGGTTCCTCATGTAAGTGGAATTATGTAACATTTGTCCTCCTGCGTCTGGTTTGTTCACTAGGCATGGTTTCAAGGCTCATCCATGTTGTAGTATATGAGGCAGGATAGTTAGCCCCTGCAAATTCCTCCTCCCCTCCAGGATGTGGCTCTAGCATTTTTCCTTAGTCCCTTACTTAGCCCTCTCCCTGTTTTGTTTCTGGTGTGAGACTCCAGCATGAGAAACAAACCAAGGCGGGGAGACCGGATAAATGGCCTTGGGCAGCGCCCCCTCCCCTCCAGGTGGCACAAGAAACAAGCAAAGACCTGGAAGCAGGCTAGATAGCTTTGGGACCCCCTAGGAGTGGAATTGCTAGATCATATGGTAGTTCTAGTTTTAATCCTGAGGAGCTGCCAAATTGTTTTCCACATTGCTGCACCCTTTACAGCAATGTAGGAAGGTTCTAATCTCTTCACATTCTCACCAACACTTGTCATTTCCTGTTTTCTTGATTATAGCCATCCCAGTGAATGTGAAGTAGCATCTCATCATGGTTTTGATTTTTGTTTCCCTAATAACTAGTGATGTTAACTATCTTTTGATGTACTTGTTGACTATTTGTATATCTTCTTTGGAGAAATGTCTACTCATATCTTTGCCCATTTTTTGTTGTTGAGCTGTAGTTCTTTTCATATTCTGTCAAGTATATAATCTGCAAATATTTTCCCATTCTGTAGGTTGCCTTTTTCACTTTCTTAATAGTGTTCTTTGATACCAAAAGGTTATTAATTTGATGAACTTCAGTTCATCTATTTTATCTTTTGTTGCCTGTGCTTTTGGTGTCATATCTATGAAATCATTGCCAAATCTGAGGTAATAAAAATTTTCCACCAATATTTTCTTCTAATAGTTTTATAGTTCTAGCTCTTAAGTTAGGTCTTTGATCAATTTTGAGTTAATTTTTGTAAAAGGTATAAAGTAAGGGTCCAACTTTATTCTTTTGCATGTAGTTATTGTTTTTCCATCACTATTTATTGAAAAGATTGTCCTTTACTCATTGAATGGTATTGGCATCCTTGTCAAAAATAAATTGACCATAGATGTGAAGGTTTATTTCTAGGTTCTCAATTCTATTCCATTGGTCTCTATATCTGTCCTTCTGATAGCATCATACCTTTTTAATTATTAAAGCTTTGTAGTAAGTTTTGAATTTAGGAAGTTTAAGTCCTCTAACTTAATTCTTTTTCAAGGTCGTTTTGGCTATTCAGGGCTTAGTGCAATTCTCTATGAATTTGAAGATTTACTTCCATTTCTTTGAAAAAGACTGATGGAATTTTGATAGGCATTGCGTTGAATCTGTATATTGCTTTGGGTGGTGTTGACATTTTAACAATGTTAAATCTTTCTATTCATAAACCCGGAATGTCTTTCCACTTACTTAGACATTATTTTATTTAAGCAACCTTTTGTAGTTTTAGCAAACTAGCCTTTCACCTCCTTGGTTAGATTTATTCCTAAGTATTTAGCTCTTTTAGATACTATTGTAAATGTCCTCCTGAGGAATTGCCAAACTGTTTTCCACATTGCTGCACATTTTACATTACATTACAGCAATGCAGAAGAGTTCCAATCTCTCCACAGTTTAAAAAAAGAATTTTTCTTTACTTATTTATTTAATTCTTGATTTTTATTTTTAATTTTTTTTAATTAAAATTACTGGGGTGACATTGGTTAATAAAATCAAATAGGTTTCAAGTATGCAATTCATTAATATGTCATATGTATATTGCATTGTGTGTTCACCACCCAAAGTTAAATTTCCTTCGATCACCAAATATTTGACCCCGCCTTTACCCATATCTTTCTCCCCACTCCCACACTTCCTTCTGGTAATCACTAATCCACTGTCCATGTCCACGAGTCTCTGTTTGTCATGTTTGTTTGTTGCTTTTAGATTTATATGCCACATATGAGTAAAATCATATGTTCTCAACTTTTTCTGTCAGACTTATTTCACTTAGCACGATAATTTCAATATCCATCCATGTTGTCATAAGTGACAGTATTTTATCTTTTTTTTTTTTTGAGGACATGCTAAAACACATCAATAGCTTTTTTTAAATACAAAAATCAAAACTTTAAAGTTTACTTTAAAAAATCATTCATAGAAGTAATTAAAACATTTTACAGATTCTAAATTCTCTTATGAAACATCACTAATATTTCTGCCAATATCATGTTTATTTTAAAGATTTTACTACTCACTTCCATGCCAAGTGTTAGATATGATTGGCAATATTAACTATCATTACAATGGGACCTCTGAAAATTAAGTCTAGGCAACTCCCTCTTGCCAAAGTTGTTATATGTTTTGATTCTAATGTACAATAGGAGACCCAAGCAAGCAACTTGATTACTTCACATTTTCTAAAGATAGTGTTTCTCACTTTCTACAAAGTCATGTCTTATTTCACAGCAGAAAAATGACTTCACAGAGAGTTTAAAAACAATCCCCCCCAACTTTCTCCATTTTTTTTTTTGAGGCTTTCAGCAGTGGACAGTATATTTAATTTAAACAGAACAGGGATGGGAAAGAGTCATCCTGGTCAGTCCCACTTTCAAATTCATTAGGATGGCGAAGGAAAAATAAAACGAACTTTTTGTTCTTCTAAATCCCAACTTGAAGTAGGATCACTCAAAGTATCCAAAATAAAAAAATACCTAAGTTAATACCAGAGACTATATGCTAAAATTTACTTTTAAAAAAAACCTCTCCTGCACTGAAGGAATATAGTATAAATTACATTACCAACCTTCAAAAATTAGCATGTAAAAATATTTCCACTCCAAACCATTGCCTCTCTATTCTATAGGAAATTCATAGATCAAAAACAAATATAGGGGCCTCAGATGCACTGGTTTATAATCTTAAATATTAAAAAAGGAAAGTAACCTAGCTATGTCGGTAAGAGGAAGCAAAATTTCAGGGGTTTAGTATCTATCTTTAAATGATCATACAATTTTTTTAGAGCTGAGCAGTTTACATAGAAATAAATACTAGTACACGCTAGAAGAGAAGGTTTAATAATCAATAAGAATGTAAAAAAAAAAATCTTCAAATCAGAAATGCATTAGAATGTGTACCACGAAGTCAATACTTCTCAGTGAGTAGGGAAGGTAAAAGACTTCCTCAATGAAAAAAAAAAGCAAAAGAAAGATCAAATTTTAAAAAAAAGACAATTGTTAAGGAAAATGTTTGTTGACATTGATTTTTTTTAGACAAGAATATTGCAACTATCACTTAAAGTTCAGTGGCACATTCTTTAGTAGGTCCTTAAGGCAATATATTTAAACTAATTTACAATTTGATTTGATGTTAACTTTTTAAACATCACCTCAAAATAATGCCCTCACAATAGCCTTTTAAAAATGTATTTAGATGTTTCATAAAAAATAATGGTGGCTTTATTACATCATCATTGCTTATGGCTGAGTAATATTCCATTGTATATATGTACCACATCTTTATCAAATCATCTATCAAAGGACACTTCAGTTGTTTCCATGTCTTGGCCACCATAAATAATCGAAGTGCATATATCTTTGCGGATAAATGTTTTTAAGTTTTTTAGGTAAATACTCAGAAGAGGGATTGCTGGGTCATATGGTAATTCTATTCTTAGTATTTTTTTTTTTTTGAAGAAACTCGATACTATTTTCCATAGTGGCTATACCAATGTACATTCCCACCGACAGGGTGTGAGGGTTCTTTTTTTCCCCCTACAACCTTTCCAACACTTGTTATTACCTGTCCTGTTGATGACAGACATTCTAACAGGGGTAAGGTGGTATCACATTGTGGTTTTTCACTTAGCACCAATTATCGTGCTAAGTGAAAAACCTAATAGCTAGTGCAGTTGAGCATATTTTCATAGCGTCTGTTGGCCATTTGTATGTCTTCTGGGGAGAAGTGTCTGTTCAAGTCCTCTGCCCATTTTTAATTGGATTGTTTTTGTTTTTTTTTTATTTTGAGTTGTATGAATTCTTTGCATATTCTGGATATTAGGCCTTATCGAGGACATCATTTGCAAATACCATCCAGATGGTTGCCTTTTTGTTTTGTTGATGGTTTCTTTTGCTATGCAGAAGCTTCTTAGTTCCATATAGTCCCATTTATTTATTTTTGCTTTTACTTCTCTTGCCTTTGAGTTCAAATTTATAAAATCCTCTCTAAATGTGAGGTCCATAAGTTTAGTACCTATGTTTGCTTTTATGCAATTTATTGTTTCAGGTTTTATATTTAGGTCTTTGATTCATTTTTAGTTAGTTTTGGTGTATGGTGATAGAGAGCAGTCTTGAGAGAGGAGAGGAGGCATATGAAAAAATGCAAAGGAAAGGGCCTGCAGAAATGACCGACTCAGCTGATTAAAACTGCTCCCCCCGCCATTCTGCCCAGTGCTCTCCAGCTAAGATGTTTCCCCATAGCTACCTCCTCCACCTCAAGGACTCTCCAGCTCACATCTATTGATTCATATGCTATCCAGCTAATGTTCTTATCTCTGTTGCTGTGTAGGAATAACAAGACTGTGTAAAACTGCTTGTTATGTTACAATTAGAGCTCAGCCTTTGGTAGGAATCCGCTGAGCAGGTGCTGGCATCAATAAGTGCTGCTCCCTGCTTATAGCCTAGGTGTCCCGTCTCTCTGTTCAAGAATCCTATAATGGTGCTGATAATGCCAAGGTTGCCGGTTCTGCAAAACAAACGACCTATAAGACCAGTGGTCTGAAAATTCCTCCCCACTTGCAGCCTCCCACCCGAAGCTTCCCCTCCCATCCTGAGAAAGGAGGCACACGTGAAACCTCAAAGGAATCACGTGCTCCTTGCATGGACACTGAAGAAGTATATAAACTGTAATAAACCAGACGAAGCTCATGCATGGAATTGTTACCCCATGTGCTCCGCCGGCCTAATAAATTCTCCTTCCTCTAATAAAGTTGTCTGAATTCCTCCGTCGGGTGTCACTTCCTGCACCAGTCTTGTTTCATTCTTTTTTATGTAGCTTTCCAATTTTCCCAGAACCATTTATTGAAGAGGCTTTCTTTTCTCCATTGTAGGTTTTTGGCTCCTTTGTCAAAAATTATTTGCCCATATATACGGGGTTTATTTCTGGACTCTCAATTCTGTTCCATTGGTCTGTGTGTCTGTTTTTCTGCCAGTACCGTGCTATTTTGATCATGTTGCTTTGTAGTATAATTTAAAGTCAGGCAGAGTGATACCGCTGGCCTTGTTCTTTTTTCTCAGGATTGCTTTTGCGATTCGGGATTTTTCATGATTCCATATAAATCTGATGATTTTTTGTTCTATTTCTTTAAAAAAATTTCTTCTTCAGATTGTTCAAGGCTGTTGCATAGAAACACAACTGATTTTCGTGTGTTGATCCAGTTTGCTGGATTTGTTCATTAGCTCTGGTGGCTTTCTTGTGGATTCTTTTGGATTTTCTTTTAAATATAGAATCCTGTTGTCTATAACTAGAGATAATTTTACCTCTTCCTTTCCAATTTGGATGCCTTTTACTTTTTTGTCTGATTGCTGCGATAGGAAAGTAGGCATCCATGTTTTATTCCTGACTTTATGAGGAAAGCATTCAGTCTTTTACCTTTAAGTATGTTAGCTGTGGATTTTCCATAATACTCTTTATCAGGCTGAAGAATTTTCCCTCTAGTCTTAGTTTTCTGAGAGTTTTTATCCTGAAAAGATTGGATTTTGTCAAATACCTTTTCTTCACCAATTGAGACAATCATGTTTTTTTTTTTTTCTCCTTTCACTCTATTCATGTAATATATTATTTTGATCGATTTTCTTATGTCAAACCACGCCTACAGTCTTGGATAAATTCCACTTGGTCATGGTGAATAATCTTTTAGTATGCTATTGGATTTGCATTGCTAATATTGTTATGGATTTTTGTATCTATTTTCATAAAGGACATTGCTCTGTGATTTTCTTTTCTTGTGATGTCTTTATCTGGCTTTGTTATCAGGGTAATTCTGGCTGCATAGAATGAGTTAGGAAGTGTTTCCCCTCTTCAATTTTTTGAAAGATTTTGAGAAATATTTGTGTGTTAATTCTCCTTTAAGTGTTTGCTTGGACTAATTTGTGAACCATCTTTTCCAGGATTTTTGCTGCAAGGTTTTAAATTACTGATACAGTCTCTTTTCTTGTTATAGTCTGTTGAGATTGTCTATTTATTCTTGACTCAGTTTAGGCAAATATATGTGTCAAGGAATTTTTCCATTTCTTCTAGGTTATCTAATTTATTGGCATACAGTTGTTCCTGATATTCTCTTATAATATATATTTTTTATTTCTTTAAGGTAAGTAGTAATGTCTCTACTTTCATTTCTGATTTTAGTTATTTGTGTCTTTATCTTTTTTTTCTTTGTCAGTCTAGCCAAAGGTTTGTCAATTTTGTTGGTATTTTTCAAAAACCAACTTTTGGTTTCATTGATTTTTTTCCATATTTTCTGTTCTTTATTTTATTTGCCTCTATACTACTCTCATTACTTCCTTCCTTCCACTAGTTTTGAATTTAATTTGTCCCTTTTTAAATGTAGTTTCTTAAGGTATAAAGTTAGGTTACTAATTTGAGATCTTTCTTTTTAATGTAGACATTAAAAGCTATAAATTTCTCTCTGAGCATGGCTTCTGCTACATCCCACAAGTTCTGGTATATTTTATTTCCATTTTCATTCGTCTCTAAGTAGTTTTTAAATTTTCCTTGTGATTTCTTCTTTGACCTATTGGATATTTAAGATAGTGTTATTTAATTTCCACATAGTTGTAAATTTTCCAGTTTTTCTTCCATTATTATTTTTTAACTTAATCACATTGTGGTTAGAGAAGACATTTGGTATGATATCTATCTTTTTAAATCTACAGAGACTTAATTGGTGGCCTAACATATGGTAGGTATACCTGGAAAATGTTCAATGTGCACTTGTATTCTGTTGTTGTTGGGTAGTGTGTTCTGTATGTCTTTTAGGTCTAGTTGGTTTATTGTGCTGTGCGAGTCTTCTATTTCCTTATCATCTGTCTTTTCTATTCATTATTGAAAGTGGGGTTTTAAAGTCTCTAACTATTATTGTAGAACTGGTCTACTTTTCCCTGCAATTCTGTCCACATTTGCTTCATATTTTGAGGATCTGTTATTAGGTGTGTAAATGTTTACATTGGTTATAGCTTCCTGTTGTGTCAAACCTTTGACTAATATAAAATATTATTCTTTATCCCTTGAAGCCTTTTTTGATTTAAAGTCAATTTTATCTAATATTAGCATGGCTATTCCCTCTCTTCTGGTTGCTGTTTGCATGGAATGTCCTTTTTTATCCTTTTACTTTCAACCTATTTGTGCCTTTGGATCTACAGTGAGTCTCTTATAGACAGCATATAGTTGAATCGTGTATTTTAAAAAATCTATTCTGCCGATCTCTGTCTTTTGATTTAAAGAAATTACTGATACAAAGAGGCTTACTTCTGCCATTCTGCTCTTTGTTTTCTAAATGCCTTATAGCTTTATTGCCCCTCAATTACTCTGTTCTGTCTTCTTTTGTGTTTAGTTAATGTTTTTGTAGTGAAATGTTTTGATTTCCTTCTGATTTCCTATTGTATGGCTATTTTTTTTTATGTTACCATGGGGATTATATTACATATAACTCTCTAAAGTTATAATACTTCAATTTGAATTTATAGCAGCTTAAGTTCAATAGCATATAAAAAGTCTGCTCCTATACATCTCCACTACCTTCTCTCTGTTACTGATGTCACAAATTACATTTTTATACATTATTTGCCCAATAACAAAGATTAATAACAAAGATTAATGCATTTTCTTTTAAGTCATGTAGACAGTTAAAAGTGGATTTTGGCACAATAATACTAGCTTTTATAATTGCCCATGTATTTACCTGTGCATATTTCTTCGTATGGCTTTGAGTTACTGTCTAGGATCCTTTCACTTCAGCTTGAGGGACTCCCTTTAGCATTTCTTGCAGGTCAGGTACAGTGATAACAAACTCTCTCAATTTTTGCTTATTTGGGGATGCTTTAATTTCTCTCTCATTGTTGGACAGTTTTGCAGTTATAGAATTCTTGGATGAAAGTTTTGTTCTTTCAGCATTTTGAATATTTTAATCCATTGTCTTCTGGCCTTCAAAGTTTCTGGCGACAAATCAGCTATTACTCTTATTGAGAATTCTTTTATGTGATAAGTTGTCTCTCTTTTGCTGCTTTGAAAATTGTCTCTTTGGCTTTGGGTTTCAGCAGTTTAATTATAATGTGTTTTGGTGTGAGTCTTTTTGAGTTTTTCCTATTGAAGTTTAGTAGGCTTCTTGGATTTGTAGATTCATGTCTTTCATCTGATTTGGGCAGTTTCCAGCCATTTTTTTTCAAATGTAGTTATTTCTGAAGCGCTCTCTCTCTCTGTCTCTCTCTCTCTCTCTCTGTCTCTCTGTCTCTCTCTGTCTCGTCTCTCTCTGTCTCTCTGTCTGTCTGTCTCTGTCTGTCTGTCTGTCTCTCTCTCTCTTTCTCTCTCTCCCTCCCTCCTTCCCTCCCTCTTCTCCTTTTGGGACTTACACAGTATGTATGTTGGTTCACTTGATGGTGTTCCAGAAGTCCCTTGGGCTCTGTTCATTTTTCTTTTTCTCCAATCTTTTTTCCTTCTTTTCCTCAGACTCAATAATTTCACTTGTCTTATTTTCATATTCATCAGTTTTGTCTTCTGCTTGCTCACCTCTGTTTTTGAATTCTGCTAGTAAATTTTTCATTCCAATAATTGTATTTTTCAGCTCCAGAATTTCTTTTTGTTACTTTTTATATTTTCTGCCTCTCTATTGATATTCTCATTTTGTTAATAGATCATTTTCCTATCTTCCTTTCCTACATGTCTTTGTTAGCTCTTTAAGCATTTTAGGACAGTTGTTTAAGTCTATAGCTAGTATGTCTGCCACGTGGACTTCCTCAGTGATGGTTTACTTTTTTCCCCTTTGCGTAGGCCATAATTTCTTGTTTCTTTATGCTTTGTGATTTTTTGTTGAAAATGGACATTTGACTCTTACAATGTGATAACTATGGAATCATATTTTTCCTTTCCCTAGGGTTTGCTGGGGTTTGTTTGTTTATTATTGTTGTTGTAGAGTGTCTCTGTGCTGGGGACAAGCCTTAGGTGAATTCTTAAGGTATCTCAGATCTTTTCTGAATGTGAATCTTTCTTTGGGATCAGACTTTCTAAATTTCCCTGTATTATGTATTTATTAGTTGTTTTTAAATGTCCTAATCCCTAAATGTCTGGCTCCCAAAAAGGAAAAGGGGGAGAAAATCCAGAGGCTTTTAAAAAATTTCCTGAAAGCTACTTCAGCCAACTGGGGTTGAAACAATGGTGGCCCACCTCTGTGTCTGCAACTCTGTGATCTTAAGCAGTAATCTGCAATCAGGACACAGAACTTTGATATTTAAAGGAAAAGGTTCTTATCTGCCATCCGCCAATAGTAACACTGGCTGAGTACTTTATATACAACATCTTATCAAATCCTCTTAATATCTCTGTGTGGCTGATACTATTAAAATCCCTATTTTGAAAATGAGGAAACTGAGGTTCACAGAGATAAAGCCCTTTAATGAGGCCTCCATTGCAGGAGAATTGCAGTTATCCAAATATGTGAAAAAAAGTAAGCAGCTCTCAATAGCCGGGAGCCGACCTAACACTAATAACTGGGTATTAGTGTTGGTAGAGGGTGGCCCAGAACTCACAGTTAGGTCATGGTATTCTCCTGTTAAACAACTTCACGGAACATCAACATCACATAAGGCCTCTCTGTGACTGTGATAAACCAAGACGAAAACAAGACCACTATATAATCATGTCTGAACACAGACAAAAACAGGAAAATTGTTCAAGCCACACAATACCAAACATCCCCCTCTCCCAGCTAATATGAGCGACTGCTGGTTTAACTTCACTGCATTCTTCTCATCTTCTAGATAGTATAGAATCACTCCCACTTTCTGACAGCACTCCATCCAAAGCAAATCTTCATTTCCTTGAACCTTTCCCTAACTCACATAACATAAGCCCGTATTCTATGTCTTTTCTAATACCTTTTTACTGAGACACTACACCATTCTCCATAGTGTGCATCTTCCCTCCCTGCAGTTAATTAATACACCTAACCTTGTTCAACCACAGGTGCATTCCTAATGGTCTTTGGCTGACGTGCACTGGCATATGCCAAACATGTTTCCACCTCAAGGCCTTTGTATGTGCTGTCTATTTACTCCAGATCTTGCTTCCTCTAGAATCTGCATGGCTCATCTTATATATGGGTCTGCTCAAATGTCACTTCTTCAGAGAGGCCTTCTCTCTTTACTCTCTTTAAAATAGTTTCTGTATTAGTTTGATAGTGTTGCCATAACAAATACCACAGACTAGGTGGCTTAAAAAACAGAAATTTATTTCTTCACAGTCTAGAGGCTAGGAGTACAAGATCAAGGTGTTAATAGAGTTTGTTTCCTTCCAAGGCCTCTTTGCTTGGCTTGCAGATAGCCACCTTCTCTCTGTGACCTCCCAGGGTTATCCCCTGTCTGTGTTGTCTGTGTCCCCATCTTCTCTTTTTTACAAGGACACCAGTCATATTGGATTAGAGCCACCCTATCTACTTTTTTTTTACTTAATTACCTCTTTGAAGGCTCTTATCTCCAAATAGGTCACATTCTAAGGTACTAGGGTCAGGGCTTCAACATATGCATTTTGAGAGGACACAGTTCTCTACCACAAAAGTCTCTATCCCTGTCTTTCTCTTACCACTGCTTTCCCCCCTTCATAGCACTTACCATGACCTGATGTTTTATAAGTCATTTATTTGTTTAACATCTGTTTTCCCCCCCGGCAAAGATGATATTGCTCAGCAAATATTCCATGTACTTGTCTACATTTCCCAGCCCCTCTGCAGTTAGGTAGGGCTATGTGTTTAATTCTTATCAATGGCCTGCAATCAAAAGTATTGTAGATACCTCCAAGGCCAAAGCATTTAATTGCCAGTGCATGACTCATTATCCACCCTTCTCTTGCCATAGCAGCTAATGATGTTGCAGATGGTGCAGTCTTCATAATGCATGGCATTTGAAGGGCCTATATGGGCTAGATCTCATCACAAACTCACATTGGACATGTAGCATAAGCAAAAAGAAAATTGTGTTAAGCCACTGAGATTCCAGATTTCTTTTGTTGCACAGCATAACCTAACTTATCCTATTTAATACATCCCCATTAGAATGTAAGCTCCAAGAGGGCAGGAACTTAGCCTGGATCCTTAGTGCCTGATGCAAGTGAGTAAGCAATAACTATTTACAGAGTTAATGAACGTACCAGGCATAGAAGATGGGGTTGGTGGGACCAAATTACTCTAATAAAAAGTGGATCAAGAAATAAAACTGATCCCAGAGCCTGTGAATGAAACCTCGGCCACATTTTCATAATCCTAACTGCTATCTTATTCCAAACCCAGACTGTGCCAAGAATTTGACATGAATGATCTCTTGAAAGCTTTATAACAATCATAGCTTAAAACAGAGAGTTCTATTGTCCCTATTTTACGGATGATGAAACTGAGGTTTAGCAAGTTTCAGCAACTTGCCTAAGGTCGTGTAGCTTATACACTGCCTACCATAGTCCTGGTGTGACTGATATTTCTCATCAGTGGATGCTGTGGAAAACATGGTTGGTTACACCAAAGAAACATTCTCTTTTACATCTTTCATGCATACAAAGCCCTGATTTTGTTTGAGTTTTCTTTGACTTCTGTGGTCAGAAAAATAGTATTTCCCCAGTCCTAGAAAACAAATTCTGATTGGCTTAAACCAATCATGGAAATTTCCTTTCCTTTCGGGGATTGCTTTGGATCTGCATATGAGACCTAATCCTGGCCAATATAACTTTAGGAGAGATTTTTTTTTTTTTTACATTAGTTTCAGGTATACAGTACAGTGGTTAGACATTTATATAATTTATGACATTATCCTCCTGATTAATCTAACACCCATCTGTTACTGCACACAACCATTACAGTAATATTGACTGTATTCTCTATGCTATACTCTAAATCCCCATGACTGTTTTGTAACTACTAATTTATACTTCATCCCTTCACCTTTTTCACTCAGCCTCCCAACTCCCTCCCCTCTGGCAATCAACAGTTTTTTTCTCTGTATCTGTGGGTCTGTTTTCATTCAGTTTGTTCATTTCTTTTGTTCCTTAGATTCTGCATATAAGTGAAATCATATGGTATTTATCTTTTTCTGTCTGACTTATGTCAATCAGCATAATAACCTCTAGCTCCATCCATGTCGTTGCAAATGTTAAGATTTCATTTTTTAATGGCCGAGTAATATTCCATTGTATATATGTACCATAACTTCGTCATCCAATCAATCGTCTATCAATGGGCACTTAGGTTGCTTCCATATCTTGGCTATTGTGAACACTGCTACAGTGAACATAAGAGTACACATAAGATTTTTATAAACTAGTGTTTTGATTTTCTTTGGATAAATACCCGGAAGTGCAATTGCTGGCACAAAAGATAGACCAATTTTTAATTTTTTGAGGAAACTCCAGACTGTTTTCCATAGTAGCAGTACCAATTTGCAATCCCATCAACAGTGTAAAAGGGTTCCCTTTCCTCTACATTCTCGCTAACATTTATCATTTTTTGATTTATTGATGATAGTCAATCTGACAAGTGTGAGGTGATATCTCACTGTTGTTTTAATTTGCATTTCTCTGATGATTAGTGACCTTGAGCATCTTTATATTTCTATTGGCCATCTGTATGTCCTCTTTGGAAAAATACCTATTCAGGTCTTCTGCCCATTTTTTAATTGGATGATATATATATATTTTTTGGTGTTTAGTTGTATGAGTTCTTTATAGATTTTGGATATTAACCTCTTGTCAGATGTATCATAAGCAAAATCTCCGGCCATTCAGTAGGTTGTCTTTTCATTTTGTCGATGGTTTCCTTTGCTGGGCCAAACCTTTTTAGTTTGATGTAGTCCCACTTATTTATATTTTTCTTTTGTTTTTCTTGACCAAGGAGATATATCAGAAAAAACAGTACTAATAGCAATATCAGAGAGTTTAGTGCCCATGTTTTCTTTTACAAGTTTTGGGGTTTTGGGTCTTACATTTAAATCTTTAATCTATTTTGAGTTTATTCTTGTATATGGTGTAAGAAGATGGTCCAGTTTCGTATTTTTGCATGTATCTGTACAGTTTTCCCAACACCATTTGTTGAAGAGACTGTCATTACCCCATTGTATGTTCTTGCCTCCTTTGTCATAGATTACATGATTATATAGGTGTGGGTTTATTTCTGGGCTCTCTATTCTGTTCTATCAATCGATGTGTCTGTTTCTATGATGGTACCATGCTGTTTTGATTACTATAGCCTTGCAGTATAGTTTGATACCAGGTAATGTGATACCTTCAACCCTCTTCTTTCTCAAGATTGCCATGGTTGCTTGGGATCTTTTATGGTTCCATATAAAGTTTCTGATTATTTGTTTTAGTTCTCTGAAAAAATGCCATTGGTATTTTGATAGAGATTGCACTGAATCAATAGATTGCTTTGGGTAGTACGGCCATTTTAATGATGTTGATTCTTCCTACCCATGAGCACAGTATATGCTTCCATTTATTTGTATTTTCTTCCATTTCTTTTTTCAATGGCATAATTTTCTGAGAACAAGCCTTTTATCTCCTTGGTTAATTTGATTCCCGGGTATTTTATTGTTTTTGATGCAGTTATAAGTGGGATTGTTTTCTTTATTTGTCTTCCTGATAATTCATCATTGGTGGATAAAAAATGCACTGAATATTAATGACTTCTGAATATTAATTTTGTATCATGTAAAATTACTAAATTCATTTTCAGTTCTAATATTTTTGTGGAATCTTTAGGGTTCTCTCTGTATAGTACCATGTCATCTGCAAATAATGATAATTTTACTTTTTCCTTTCCATTTTGGATGCTTTTTATTTCTTTTCTTTTGTCCAATTGCTGTAGCTAGGACACCCAACATTATATTGAATAGAAGTGATAAAAGTGGGCATCCTTGTCTTCTTCCCGATAAGGAAAATGCTTTTAGCCTTTCCCCATTGAGTATGTTAGCTGTAAGTTTGTCATGTATGGCCTTTATTATATTGAGATATGTTCCCTTTATTCCCACTTTGCTGAGGGTTTTTATCATAAATATATGCTGGATTTTGTTGAATGCTTTTTCTGCATCTATTGATATGATCATGATTTTTATCTTTCAATTTGTTAATGTGGTATATCACATTAATTGATTTGCGGATATTAAACCAACCTTGCATTTCAGGAATAAATCCAACTTGATCATGATATATTATATTTTTAACACATTACTGAATTCAGTTCGCTAATATTTTGTTGAGGATTTTTACATCAATGTTCATAAGGTATATTGACCTATAGTTTTCCGGGTTTTTTTTTTTTTTTTTTCGTACTGTCTTTGTCTGGTTTTGGATTTAGGGTAATGGTAGTTTTATACAAAGAGTTAGGCAGCCTTACCTCCTCTCGAATTTTTTGGAATAGTTTGAGAAGAATAGGTATTAATTTTCTTTGAATATTTGGTAAAATTCACCTTTGAAGCCACGCAGTCCAGGAATTTTGTTTTTGGAAGTTTTTCAATTGCTGATTCAGTTTCATTGGTGGTAATCAATTGATTCAGATTTTCTATTTCTTTCTGATTCATTCTTGGGAGATTGTATGTTCCTAGGAATGTATCCATTTCCAATTTGTCCAATTTGTTGGCATGTAATTGCTTGTAGTATTTTCTTATAATCCTTTGTATTTCTGTGGAGTTTATAGTTACTTCTCTTTAATATCTGATTTTATTTATTTGAGTCCTCTCTATTTTTATCTTGATAAGTCTGGTTAAAAGTTTATCAATTTGTTATCCTTTCAAAGAACCAGCTCTTGGTTTCATTGATCTTTTGTATTGTTTTTCTAGACTCTATTTTGTTTATGTCCGCTCTGATCTTTATTATTTCCTTCCTTCCACCCATGCAGGGCTTTGTTTTCTGTTCTTTTTCTATTTCTTTTAAGTGTAAGGTAGATTGTTTAAATGTAGATTGTTTACTTGAAATTTTTCCTGTTTCTTGAGGTAGGGCTGTATTGCTATGAATTTCCCTCTTAGGACTGCTTTCACTGTATCCTATAGATTTTGAGTCATCGTGTTTTCATTTTCATTTGTCTCTAGGTATCTTTTGATTTCTTCCTTGATCTCATTGTTAACCCATTCCTTGTTTAGTAGCATGTTGTTTAACCTCCATGTATTTGTGTGTTTTCCAGTTTTTTCTTGTTGATTTCTAGTTTCATATCTTTACGGTTCGAGAAAGACACTTGATATGATTTCAATCTTCTTAAACTTGTTGAGACGTTTTGTGTCCTATCATGTGGTCTATCCTGAAAAATGTTCCATGTGCACTTGAGAAGAATGTATATTCTGCTGCATTAGGGTGAAATGCTCTGAAAATATCATTTAAATCCATCAGGTCTAGTATGTCTTTTAAGGCTGCTGTTTCCTTATTGATTTTCTGTCTGGAAAATCTGTCCATTGGTGTCAATGGAGTGTTAAAGTCTCCTACTAAGAGTGTATTACTATCAATCTTTCCTTTTATGTTGGTCAAGAATTGCTTTGTATCTGTAGCTGCTCCTATGTTGGGTGTGTATATGTTCACTAGGGTTATGTCTTCTTGTTGTATTCATTCCTTTATCATTATGTAATGCCCTTCTTTGTCTCTTATTATAACCTTTGTTTTAGAGTCTATTTTGTCTGATATAAATATTGCTACCCTAGTTTTTTTTTTCCATTTCCATTTTCACAAAATATCTTTTTCCATTCCTTAACTTTCAGCCTGTGTGAGTCATTTGATCTGAGGTGGGTCTCTTGTCACAGCATATGTATGGGGCTTGTTTTCTTATCCATTCGGCTACCCTATGTCTTTTGATTGGAATATTGAATCCATTTACATTTAAAGTGATTAATGATAGGTACATAGTCATTGCCATTTTATTATTCATATTTATGGGTTCCCCCCCTTTTTTTTTTTTTACAAAAGTCCCCTTAACATTTCTTGTTGGTGATGAATTCCTTTAGCTTTTTCCTGTCTGGGAAGCTCTTTGTCTTACCTTCAATTTTAATTGATAGCCTTGCTAGGTAGAGTAGTCTTGGTTGTAGGTTCTTATTTTTCATCACTTTTAATATTTCATGCCAATCCCTTTTGTTTCTATTGAGAAATCAGCTGACATTCTTATGGGAGCTCTCTGGTAAGTAACTAGCTGCCTTTCTCCTGCTGCTTTTAGGATTCTCTCTTTGCCTCAAAATTTTGGCATTTTAATGATGATACGTGTTGGTGTAGTTCTGTTTGGGTTCCTCTCATTTGGGACTCTGTGCTTCCTTGGCTTTTATGTCTATTTCCTTCACCAGGTTAAGGAAGTTTTCTGTCATTATTTCTCCAAATTGGTTCTCTCTCCTTTGCTCTCTCTCTTCTTGTTCTGATATCCGAATGTTGTGGGTGTTGGTACATTTGATGTTGTTCCAGAGGTCTCTTAAACTGTCCTCAGTTTTTTTTTTTATTCTTTGTTTCTTTTTGTTGTTCTAATTGGGTGTTTACTGCTATTTTGTCTTCCAATTTGCTGGTTCAATCCTCCACTTCATTTAATCTACTGTTGATTCCTTCTAGTGTATTTTTTGTTTCTGACTGGTTCTTCTTTATGGTGTCTATGTCCTTTTTTATACTTACTATCTCTCTATTGTTGTTCTCACTGAGATAATTTATTCTCCCCCTAAGGTCATTGAGCATCCTTATAACCAGTGTTTTGAACTCTGTCTCTGGTAGGTTGCTTGCCTCCATTTTGTTTAGTTTTTTGTTTGTTTGTTTGTTTTTTTCTGGAGTTTTCTCCTGTTGTTTCATTTGCACCATGTTCCTTAGTTTTCTCATTTTAGTTGCCTCTCTTTGTTTGTATCTATGTATTTGGAATATTTGTTACATCTCCCATCTCCTAACCTTGGCCAGGTAGCCTTATGTAGTAGATGTCTTGTGCGGCCCATTGGTGCAGTCTCCCTGATCACCTGCACCGGAGGCTCTGGGTGTGTTCCTTGTGTGGTTGTGTATGTCCTTTTCTGCTGTAGCTAAGCCTTGATTCATGTCAGGGGATGTGATTGACTCTCAGGCTGACTGGCTTGGGGATCGGCCAGACTCACAATGTATGAAAAGCTGTTTGGGGGCTGACCCCGTGGAGTAGGATTCACCCCAGCAGTCTCATATCCTGTTGAGGCCATCCTTTGGTTGTGCCACTTATGGCGCTAGTCAGGTGATGCTCTGTTGTTGTGTGACACCAGCTTTTGGGTATGTTGGTTCCCATGTAGGCCAAGGTCAGCCACTGGCTTTGATGGCTCAGATCTACCTGGTAGGAGCTACGGAGTGATCCGCAAATGGTTGCTGCCTATGCTAGATCTTGAGGCAAGTGGGAGAGACCATGCTGCGAGCCAAGACTGGTTATCCCCAGTACCAGACCTAGGATGGCTTAGCAAAAGGACCAGTGCACCTCAGGGCCTGGAGCTGTTTGCCAGCTGCTTGTATGACTTCACAGCTGGAAGAACTGAGTCTTTGGTAGCATGTGAGTTAGGGGTGGTGTGGGGACGCAAGGAGTCACCAGGATAGAGCAAATGAATTTAACCCAGCCAATGCTGAATCTGCACTTTCTTGTAAAAGTCTGCGATTGCAGCAAGGCCAGCCTCTGTCTGCCTCAGGTCTTCATACCCCTGCAATACACCCAAGTGATACTGCAACTCAGGTGGGCACAGTCTGCTGCCTGCCAATAAATGCACAGCCCAGGGAAGGTGCAGGGTGGGGCTGGCTGCCCAGCAATGGGCCAGTGCAGGCAATTTGTGGGCTGGGTACAACGGGGCCCCAGGGCAACATGGGGTGGAGCTGGCTGATCTCTCCAGACCAATGCAGCTTCAGAATTGGCTGCATGATGGGAGGTGGGAGCGTGTCACACAGGCAGGATGGCGCTCATCTGCAGACTGCTCTGGAGGGGGCCTGACAAAGGAGCAATGGCAACTGTCCCTCCAGCATTTGCCTTGGCATCATGCAACTCAGCCTTTCCCCATCTGTCTCTTGTGCCTCCTGAGTAGCTGACACTCCGCCAGAGCTCAGGGTGAGTGTCTGTGAGCAAATGAGTCTGTTCACATGCCCTTTAAGGGAATGTCTGAGTTTTCAGGTTCCTTCTGTCTCACCCAGATGGCTTGAGTCCCCACTGGTTTTTATAGTCAGATTTTCTGGGAACTCCCTTTCCTGGGACTGGAACCCAGTGTTGGGGAGCCCCATGTGGGGGCTAGGTCCTCTTGTTACTTCGGGGGGGGGCCTCTGTAGCTGCATTCTTCCTCCTACTGCTCAGCTGCCACGTGTGGGTGTGGAACCAGCCTGCTTCATGTCTCCGCCCCTTCTACTAGACTTAATGTGGCTTTTTTTTTTAATATTCTCAGATGTATGTGTTATGATAAGCTAAACTTCAGGTGGTTCTCCAAGTTGTTTGTTTTACAATTTGGTTGTAACTTTAATGCTGTCATGGAAGGGAGTGAACCCTGCTTTTATCTACCCCACTATCTTGACTGGAACTCCAGGAATCAGGAGAGATCTGACGTGAGGATTTTGAGAATGTATTTAATTTTATGGTATAATATAATGGTTTTGATTTTATGGTATAATTTTATGGTCTCCTTATAGTAGACATTAGCTGTGGTTATCATTACTAACTGCTATTTGCCAACTGTTTCAGGACATATAGAATTCCATTCCTTTGTTGGGTTGGTGAATTGGTGATGCCATGTAACTATTTCTGGCTAATGGTTAGTGAACGAGTGACATGTATCTTTTAAGGCCAGAGCATTTAATTGTAGACATAAAATACTACAGAGCTCTCTTTCTTCCTCCTCTGGAATGAAATTGGAAATGGGAGTTGCTCCATCAACCTGGATCCCTGATGATTATAATGCCAGCTCACAATGGACGTGGAGCCTGAGTGTGAAATAAAACCTTGTTTTGTAAGCCATTGAGATTTGGGAAAAGTTTATTACTGTGTAGTAACAAATAGCCTATCTTGAGTGATACAGAAATTGATATAAGGAGTGGGGTGCTACTATAATAAAAATAAAGACACATGGCATTGACTTAGAGATAGAGCAAATGGAACAAGAAAACTTATTTGAAACAAGAAGGCTAGAGACTATTGCCTGAGATACTCTTGATGGCAGATAAAATATTTAATGAACTTACAGCTTTAGGGGAAGTAGTTGAAATACAGAACACTAGGAGTGAACATTGGCCAAAGTTTGCCAAAAATTGGGAAGGCCTTTGAGAAACAAAGCCCAATTAGAACTTAGCTTTTGTCACGGATAAAATCAAGGAATATCACTAATTAAATCACTGTTAACCATTGTTAAAATCTCTGAATGAATTAAGATACTCCCAGAAATATCCTTAAGTTACTCCCTGGTAGACAAAAAGGCTCAGTGAACAAAAGATGGAAGAATATGGCTCTCCATGGATGCCTTTAAGATGCTTGTAATGACAGAGAGAGGGGGAGAAAGAGAGGGAGAATGAGAGAGCAAGGAGTAGGGAACATCTTGAACAGAACGGTGGATGGTGTGTTTGTTTTCGTTTTCATGTGGAATTGGCTGGCGGCTTATAAGAATCTTTAAGTCCTAAACCTTGGGAGATAGCAAGCACACTGAGAAAACTGCTCATGTGCTAAGGAGCTCACATCTTCCAATGCCAGTTCAGATGTAGCTAACGAAGACAATGGAAAGGAGATACCTCCCTGAAGAAGAGAGACATGAGCCACAGAGAACAAAGGTTTGGGAAACCCCACCCCCAAGAAGCTGATTTGGTGCTAATTAAGGAATTCTCCTGATCTACAAGATAGGAAGCCCTTGCTGTATCTTCTTTCTGGATTTTAGAAACAGTACAGACCAGTGAGTTCTGTGTGTCTCCTCTTCTTTTTTCCTGATGTACATGAAGCCATTTGTCCCATTTCACCATTGTCTTTTGGGTAGTAGGAGGACAAATAATTTGGCTTTTTAGTTCACTTGTTCTGACTTAGGTTCACTCATTTTGTTTCCTGTCCAGCTCTTGTGGATATTTAAGTTTTTGACCCTATAACCTATGCCAAGCTATCTGATGACATGAACTGTCCTCCTGGAAGTGCGGTGGACCAAGGTTCATTCTACTGCCCAGGACTGATGTCTGAGTTCTGTGGATGACTTCACAATGTCCAAGGTGGTTCCCAGCCTTCTTCTGTAGTCTTGGGCTACAATGCTGGCCACCCTATTGCTGCTTAGTCTTTCTCTCCCCACTTTGTGGACCCAGATATTAATCAGCTGTGCCTACAAGAGTCTCTGCCAGCAGGCTCTACTCTCAGGCAATGACGTTGTCCTGCAGTGTGACCATCCAAAGGCACTCTGGTACTACTCTTCTATTCTTGAGGAGGAGCCATTGCTGGTGTCCTCAATGCCTAACATAAAGAAACTGCCTGGGGGCAGCCTCCAACTGACCAACCCTCAGCCCTCCCAGACAGGCCTCTATCACTGCCAGGACAATGAGAGTGCCCTCGTGGTGGACTATGAGCTTGATTTCCAGGATGTCACCACCCTGCATATTACACACAAAGGTCTGGGCCAAAAGCCCCTTCAGAATGAGACTTTGAAGCTGGGTACCAGTGTACTTATCTTCACCCAATGGGAGCCCTGGCAGGACTGTAACCGCTGTGGGAAGCCGGGTGAGCGCAAACGCCTGGGGTACTGCTACATTGAGGAGCCCCTGGAGAAACCCATGCCTTGTTGGCTCTATCTGAGAGTGGAGAAGGTGAAAGACAGCCGCATGCGGCCTGAAATGCAGGTGGAAGCCTGCCTTGTACCCTGTGACCACTTCAAGGAAATCAACCAGCCATACTTCATCTTTGACATTTACCAGTTGGGCAAGTTGACCAACATATGGCTCACCTGCCCCTTGGCCTCCATCTACAGGTGACTGGACTAGGCTTTGTTTCCTGTGCCCACCTGGGACAGGGGTTTACCTTCCAATGGAAAAGTAGGCTCTGTCTTCAAGCCCATAGGCCTTCGTGGTCAATCGATGCAGGAAGGGGTCTCCCCACTGGCTTGTTCAGATGTTTATTCAGCAAGAATTCTCTGGTACCTCTTCTCAGCCAGGCTCTAGGGTGATATTGTGGACATGATGGTGACCAACAAAGGTCTAGTCCCTGCCCTCATAGTTTCTTGATATTCAAACATAAAACCTAGAGACCAAGACACTCTGGCCTATGCTCATGCCAACATAGACACAACTGTTGTTCCTGTCTCCTCATGGAGCTCTGACTGATAACAATTTGTCTATCCCTACTTGTACCAATGTGTCTTAATTATTATACCTTCATAATAAGTCGTGATATCTGGTAGTATAGGTCTTCCTTTGTTGTAATGTCCTTATAAGCTTTTGGTATCAAGATGATGCCGGCCTCATGGAAGTTTGGAAGTGTTATATCTTTTTCTATTTCTGGAAAGGTTTTGAAAGATTTATTTCATTTCTTAATTGTTAAGAAATGTTTAGAAGAATTTACTGGTAAAGCTTTCTGGGCTTAGAGGCTTTTTTTGTACATATGTTTTTGACTACAGATTCAATTTCTTTAATAGTAATCTAGAACTACAGATTTTTTCTTATTCAACTGTTGAGTTTTTCAATGAATTTATCCATTTCATCTAAATTTTCGGAAGTTTTGGCCAAAAGTTGTTTGTAATAATCTCTCATCATCTGTAGTAATACCTCATTTTTCACTACTAATATTAGTTATTTAGGTCCCCTTCTTTTTTTCTTGATCAATCTCGCTAGGGCTATATCAATCTCATTCATCTTTTTAAACAATCTACTTTTATTTCTTGATTTTTTTTTAATTGTACTTTTGTTTTTTATCTAATTCATTTCTAGTATTTGCGATGCTTTCTTAGATCTCTAGTTTTTATCCCTTTTTCCCCAAAGTATGTATTTAGGCTGTAAATTTTCCCCTAAGCACAACTTACCTGCATTTCACAAATTTGATGTTACATTTTCATCTCCAGTCAGTTAAGAAAACTTTCTATTTTTGTGATTTCTCTTTTGACCCATCAGTTATTTTGAAATTTCATTGTATAATCTTTAAATATTCAAGGATGTTCTTGTTATCTTTTTGTCATATGTGTCCAGCTTAATTCCTCTGGTAAAAATGTGATTCAGTTCATTTAACATTTTTGGATGGCCTAAAATATGGTCAATTTTGGCAAATATTTCATGTGAATGTGAAAGGAATGTATGTTCTAAAGTTAAGTGGAGTGTTCTGTTACATGAATTAGGTCGAGTTTATATCATATGGTTCAAATCTTCTATATCTCTACTAAATTTTTGTTTGCATATTCCATTGTGGATTTGTCTCTTTCAACATTTAGTACAATCATGTTTTGCTTTATATACTTTTAGGTTCACACAAACTTAAGATCTATGTATCTTCCTACTGGATTGACTACTTTATAAAATGTCTTTTGTAATCTCTATTAATATTTTTGGCCTTATATCTACTTTCTGTTATTAGTATAGCTACTACACCAGTTTTTCTTTTGGTTAGCATTTGCATATTTTCCCATGTTTTTACATTTGACTTTTCAATATCTTTTATTTAAGGTGAATATCTTTTAAGCAGTACACATTTAGATATTTATTTTTGTCTTAAGTCTTAAAATCTTTGTCTTTTAATATTTAGTTCATTTACTTTGATATAATTACTAATATAGTTGGATTTCAATCTACCATATTCCTGTTTGCTTTCTACTTTTTCCATCTTTTCTTTGGTTCTTCTGTCTTTTCTTGCTTTTGGATTCACCAAGTGTTTTTTAAATTATCCTTCCATTTCTCCCTCTATTAGTTTATTAAATATGCATTATTTTATTATTTGCTCTAGAGATTACAACATTATCACTTATTAGAATACAATATAAATTTATTCTTGTACCATTTCCTAGACAATGCAGAGACCTTATAATCTTTTAGCTCCATTTATTCTCCTTCCATCTGTTGTCTCTTGTTATCAGTTATTTTTATTTCACGTATATTTTATACCCCATGAGACATTTTAAAACACTCTCTATATTAATTTACTTTTACCCAAATTTCACTCTTTGGGTGCTTTTCATTCCTGGAGTGACTTGCTTCCACTGGAGATAATTTTCCTGCTGCCTGGAGAATTCACTTTACTATTACTTTTAGTGAGCTCTGCTATGGTGAATTCTCTGTTTTAATCTGAAAATAACTTGTTTTTTTGGCTTCCATCTTTGAAGAATATTTTCATTTTAGTGTATAGACTTCTATAGAGAGAGTTCTAGATTGGCAATCATTTTCTTTATGTGCTTTGAAGATGTCATCCCATTGTCTTCCAGCTTCCGTTATTTCTTTTTGTAAGTCAATGTGGGGTCTTATAGTTGTTGCTTCGAAAGTAATGTATCTTTTTCTCCCCTGGTCATTTTTAAGATTTCTTCTCTGGCTTTCAGCAATGTGTTCTTATAAAGTTGCTATGTGTAGTTCCCTTTATTATCCTGTGCGGAGTTTAAAGACCTTATTGACTTTGTGACTTAATGTCTTTCATCAGTCTTGGAACATTTTCATTCCGTATCTCTTCAAATATTGCTTATGCTCCTATCTCTTTTAATTCTGGGTCTTCATTTACATGCATTTTAGACATTTTCATCATATCTCATAAGTCTCTTACACTATTTTCTGTATTTTTTTCCTATCTTTTTCCTTTGCATGTTTCAGTAAAGATATTTTTCTATGGACACAGTTTTCATTTTCCTGATCCTCCCCTCTGTTGTATCTAATAGATTGTTACCCTTTCTAGTGAATTCTTAATTTCACAACTTTTATTTTTTAATTCTAGTATTTCCGTTTGATTCTTCTATATAGATTTGAATCTTCATCGTGTCATTTCTTAAACATTGTAATCATATTATCATAAAATCCACAGTTGTTATAATTAAGTGGGTTTGTCTGATGTAAGCTACTCAATTTGTAGCAGTAAGCAGAAACTCACCCACATTATTTAAAGAATAGCAAGGAATCTAGACTCTTGTATGAAATCTCTTGGATTTTACATTTTGGTCACTGATTTACATATTCTAAAAACATCTTCTGAGGCCTATTAAAACATATATTCAGGCTGAATTCAGTCAGTTTATGACTTTCCATCTAGATAAAATTAAAATTGAAATGGGCTTTCCTACAGTCTTTCCATAGCCCTGCTTACCTGTTTAGAAAAGATTCCCTGGACTGAAAAGAAAGACAGAGAAGGAGAGAGATAGAGGGGAAACAATAGGAGTATAGGTGTTAATATGTCTTATGTAGAGGGACATTATAAGGTCCTGGGAAGCAGACAAAAAAGTCTAGGTGGTTTTGTAGATCTGAGAGCAGAGAGGAAGTAAGAGCAGAAAGGATGTGCCACTCCTGGGGTGGGGGGTGGTAACAAGATACATAAAAGCAACAATTCCTGAGTCTAAGCATACAGCTTATGCTAAAAATAACCTGTAGAGGTCCCCACATGGGGCAGCGGCATGGCTAAGAGAGACCCCAGCCTTAAATAGCCAGGTAAAGGGAAAAAGGCAGTATGTCCTATCAAAGACTAGATGAACTTTGACCTCACCTACTCACCACTCTCCCCCTTGTCCATTCTTCCTCAGTTACTCTGGCCTCCACACCCTTTAAATACACTAACCCAGCAGCGATGTCAGTGTCTAGCCTTCTCCTGGGGAATATTTTTCCTTCAGAAATCCACATGTCTCTTTATCACATTTTATTCAGGTGTTGATGAAACTTCACCTCCTTAGAGAATACTCAGATAAGCCTGATCATCCTCCCTAATACAGCTCATACCTATATACCATCTTTCACTTCCTGTACCCATTTTCCTGCTCTGTTTTTCTCTTTAGCAGTTATTATGGCCAGTCCTCATTATTCAAGGGTTCCATACTTATGAATTCACCTACTCACTAAAATTTATTCATAACCCCCAAATCAATACCCACGGTGCTTTCATAATCATTTACAGACAAGCACAGAGTAGCAAAAAAATTGAGTCACCTACCAATGCATGTTCCCAGCTGAAGCTGAACAAGGTGACGCTCTGCCTTGTTTTAGCTCTCATACTATTAACGAGTATCCTTATTCAAGGTTTATTTAGTGCCACTTTTTCTTTACATATTTGTGCTTTGATTTGGTGATTTTGCCGTTTAAAATGATTCCTAAACATAGTGCTGAAGTGCTATCTAGTGTTCCTAAGGGCAAGAAGGCTGCGATGTGCCTTATGAAGAATATATATGTATTAGATTAGCTTTGTTCAGGTACGAGTTATAGTGCTATTGGCTACAAGTTAATGAACCAACAATAAATATTAAATAAGGTGTCTTTAAGAAAACACACCTAAAATAAGATTCTGTGCTGATCAGTTGACAAAAAAACTTATGTCCAAATGCCTGTAGGACCCTAATCCTGTGTTTCTTCTAGGAATAGTGTTTCAGTATTTGCTAGTTCAGCAACTTTATAGAAAAATAACTGTGTACATAACGAGACTCTATTATATTTGACAGTATTTATTATATTTTTTTTTTATTATCTGTCTCTTCCACTAGAAGGTAAGTTCAAGGAGGGCAGAGGCTTTTCCTAACCTGTTCACTGCTGTGATTAGAATAACAGTTAGCACACGGTAGGCATTCAGTAAACATTTTTGAAATGAGTGAATGAAGGCAGATCAAGCCTGCACAATTATTTTTAGTTTTGGGACTAAGAAGGAGTTTAGAAAAGGGTTTGAGAAGGGGGCAACTGAGAAAAATATTTATTTGTTTAAATGAATTGAGTCATGCAGATATCTGTGGAAAGAGCCAGGGACCAGCATGTGCAAAGCTGAGGTGGGAGCCCTTTGCTCACCTGCTGTGTTCAGGAGACAGCAAACAAGCAGTGAGGCTAACAAGGCTGGAGAGGAGAGGCTGGGGGAGAGGTGTGAGTTAAGAATGATAACCAGGGGATTTATTGACCTCTTCATCCTTAGCACTAAAAACTGTGCCCAGAACTTAGTAGGTCTTTAGGAAAAATGTGTTGATTGTTCACACGTGACACTTTAATGCTAAAGTACTGGGATGGTAGTGAAAATCCTGAATAGATAAATTAAAATTCCTCCTACTCCAGCAGAGTAGAGGGCTTGAAAGAGAAATTAAATAGGGTTGTTGACTTGTCACAAAACAAATAGGGATCATGACCTCACACATCCATGGGATGAACTGCAGTTAATTCTGCTGTGCAGGGCTGAGGTCTGAGTTTCATGAGTGACCTCACAATGTCCAGAGTGGTGCCCGGCCCACTGCCACAGTCTCAGTCCACCATGCTGACCACCCTGTGGCTGCTGCTCAGCTTTGCTGTCCCAGTGCTGGGATTCTATGTTTCCATCAACTGTTCCCATGGCAAGCTATGCCAGCGGGCCCTACTTTCCAACAATGATATCTTACTGCATTGCAACTCCTCTGGGGCACAGTGGCACTACTTTTTCCTGCATGATGAGACCAACTGGTCCAGCTACCCCCTCAGTGTTCCGAACGTAGAAATAAGGCCTGGAGGCAGCATTCTCATTAAAAATCCATTGCCATCCCAGACGGGCTTCTACAACTGCCAGGACAAGAACGGCACCCAAGTGGTGCAGTACGAGATTGACTTTCAGGACGTCAGCATCCTGCATATTACACACAGAGGCCTGGGCCAAAAGCCCCTGCAGAGTGAGTCCCTGAGTCTGGGCAGCAAAGAGCTCATCTTCACTCACTGGGATCCCTGGCAGGACTGTAACCGCTGCGGGGAGCCGGGTGAGCGCAAACGCCTGGGGTACTGCTACATTCAGGAGCCTCTGGAGAAACCCTTGCCCTGCTGGCTCTATCTGGGAGGTGCTAGGCTGTGGTCCAGCCGCATGCGGCCTGAGATGCAGGTGGAAGCCTGTAATGTCCCATGTGAAACATCAAATGGGAAGGACATCATTTTTGACAACTTCGAGCTCAGTGAGGAGTCAGGATCTGCGTGGCTCACCTGTCCCCCAGGATCCATCTACAGGTGATAGAAATGGGCACCAGCCCTGCCCTAGACCCCTAGCTAGGCTCTGCCGGTCTGGGAGCCTTTGTGGTTAATTCGTGCAGTGGGAGGGGTTCTACATGGGTCAGCCTCACAGGCTCTCTCCACTGGCTTCTTCAGATGTTCCTTTGGCAAATATCCTCTGGTGCCCACACACTATTGCATCACACAGGTAGAACAAGGTCAGCTAATACTCAGAAAGGGCTCTGCTGATTCTGGCCCTGCACTGGGTGATGCTGTGGATATGGAGGTCACCAAACTTCCTGCCCTCAGAAAGCCCTCAGCCCAGCATGAAGGCAGTCCAGGGTGGTCAGGGCTGGGATGGGAGAAACTAAGGTGGGTGGTGAGGCTCTTCAGAAGGAAGACTGGGAAGCCTTGGGGCTCTGAGGCCTCTGACTCATATCAGAGGGTCAGCAGGCTCCAGGAGGAGAAGACGGTGCCCCGGGCATGCCCATCAGGGTCTGCCTCTCAGAGTTCACACTCATGTTCTTATCTTCTTCCTTCCTGGAGCCCCTGGGAAATCTCCCCAGGTGCCTCTTCTTCCCCACCCGCCCCTATCCCAGTAGTAACTACAACTACTTATAGTGCTGTACTTTCACGGGGGGCCAGTCCCTGGACAAACTCTCTTCATGGACTGCATCCTCTGCCATCCCTCCTTACTGGCCCCAGGAGCTGTGGACTCCAAGGAGGTCCATTTATAGATGGGAAAAGTACAGCTTGGAGGGATACAGTCCTTGCTCAGGAAGACCTGTGGTGGGAAGTGGCACAGCAGACCTTTAATCTTACATACACCATGAGGTCCCCTTGCCCTCCTGGCCCACATGCCAGCAGCAGCCCCTCCCTTGCAAGGGGGTAGCCCTCAGAACCACTTGGGACCTCTGCATCTACAGGCTCCGTGGAAACTGGCCTCTCCACTTCCAACTCGTTTTCTTTTACTTGTTTATTCCAACCGTGATTTCTACTTCTCCCCTTTTCTCATTCTCATTATTTTGTCTCATTTCCTACTTTCTTCCTCCTTTAAGTATAAAAGAAATACCCGCTCCCTAAAAAAATACCACAGTTCAGAAGTGCAGGAAAGTACATGTGACTCTCTCCTCCCATTTACACTGGGACATCTATGTCATTTGCTGACAAGGAGATCCTGGGTGCCAGTCATTGGGAACTTGAGATCAGAATCAAAAGAGGTCACCAAGGCTTCAAGAATTGCCCGTGTTTTTAGAGCCAACTTCTTGTGAGGTTTCTGTCTCAAGCTTTGGGTTCGACCAGGCCTAGGTTCCAATCCCAGCTCTGTCACTTTTCATCTGTGTGACTTTGGGCCTGTGGTGTCTCTCTGGGCCTCAGTTTTCCCATATGTAGAATCGAGGTTGTATTCATTTGGTAGGGCTACCATAATAAAGTACCACAAACTGGACGATTTAAGACAACAGGAATTCACTTAGAGTTCTGGAGGCTAAAAGTCCAAAATTGAGGTGTCGGTGGGACCATGTGCTGTCTGAGATGCTGGTTCTGGTGGTGGCTGACAGTCCTGGGCCTTCCTTGGCTCTTAGCTACATCACTCCAATCTCTGCCTCCATCATCACTTGGCGTTCTCCCCGTGTGTCTGAGTCTCTTCTCTTTTTTTTTTTAGAATGACACAAGTCATATTAGATTTAGGGCCCACCCTACTGCAGTCCGACTTCATCTTAACTAATTACATCTGCAATGACCTTATTTCCAAATAAGGTCACATTCTGATGTCCAATTAGAACATGAATTTGGGGAGAACACTATCTAACTCAGTACAGACGTCTTGCTGGCCCCGGCCTCATGGGGTAATTGTGATGTCTAAGGGGGCAAATAACTGGAAAGACACTTAACAACAATGTCTGACAAACAGTTCTACATTAATAGGTATTACTTATTGGTTGTATGATTATCAGTTGGCCTTGTCAATGTTGTCTGTTGAGTGTACCCTCTGTTCTTCATTTGTGATGGGCATGAAATATGTCTGATTCACTTATTTGCTTTCCACATAATTTACTTACCACATTATTCACTTACCACTGACCATTCATAAGCCAAGCACTGTTCTACGTATCTGGGATGCAGTACAGAACAAAACTGAAAAAGATTCCTGCCCTCATGGAGCAATAAAGTAATCAAATGAATAAAATATACAATATTTTAGACAGCAATAGGGGAGGAAGAAAGGATGCGACTGGGCAAGATGAAAGTTTAAATGAGAAGGTCAGGGAAGGTGTCTCTGAGAAGATACCAATTTAGCTAGGACTGAAAGAAGGTACACCGAAGGCAAGTGTTGAGGCAAAGGGAGCAGCCGGGGCAAAGACCCTGAGGCAGGACTGTGCCTAGTATGTCGGAGGAAATGAGGCCAGACAGGTAAAGGGGAACACAAATCATTTAGAGAGCACTCTTGCAAATCCCTCCAAGTAACTGTCTGAGGTAGGTACAACTACTACACCTCCAGTGTTTGGATGGGGAAATGGAGGCTCAGAGAGCTGGAGGCATTTGGCCAGGTGGCCCACTCAGTTAGGGGTGAAGCTCTAAGAACTCCCAGCTCTCCTGCCCCCATTCTCCCCTTGCTCACTGCTATATAGTTCTCCTCAGAGGGGGTGGTGTTTGCTATTCTCCAGGGAGGAGGGTGCTGCTGGTTCAAGCTCCTTCAGACATCTGTCACTTTTCCCCCTGGGTACTGCAGCTGACCTTGTACTCCTTTGCAGGCCCACTGTCTGGGAAGCCAACAACACACCCCTGACCTGGCAGGGCCAACTCTCCGGCCAAGATGTGAGCACCATCTTGGACCCCTCCAGTGGTGGCAGGCGACTTCAAGTCTTCCAGCCGGCCATTTACAAGTGCTTTGTGCATCAGGAGCTTGTAGCTCGATTCAACCCCATGACCAAGGTGGATATACTGGAGAGTCTGAGGAGAGATGAAGATGGACAACAGCAGGAGGCAGGAGAGGCCCAGAAGGGGAAGGCCAACTCTGTCCTCAAGGGGCTGAAGCTGATGCTGCTGGTGGGCACCATCTTGGGCCTGCTTGGGATGCTGCTCAAGCTGTTCCGCCCTTCGCGGAGCAAAAGAAGCAACCCTGTGCTGCTGGTGAAATAAAGTGAACCTGCAATGTCCAAGAGACCTGGCCACCTATGCTTTCCATATGTCCTTTCCATAGCTTGTGCCTGCTCCGTACCATACTCTGAATGCATGTGGGCTAAACAGACTAGTAGCCACAGCTAAGGGTGACTGAGCTCCTCCCTGTTCCAGTTCCTGCTCTGTTAACTCATTAGCAATCCCCATTCCACAGATGAGGAAACTGAGGCAAGACTACCTATCCAGTTATTGGAGGGAGGCTCCAGCTGAAACCAAGAGTTTTCACCCCCCAGTTCAAGCCTCACAGGGAGGAAATGAAGGGTGGAATGAGTTCCATTTTCAGGGTGAGTCTCTGAGGGAGGTAAGTTGTAGTCACCTTACTTACTACACAACCCTAAGGACAAAGGCTGAGGTGGGGATGGGAATGAGTAATCTCCAGACCCCTACAGATCTGCACTGGGCCATTGCCTTTCCTCACTTGTCCCTTACTCGACCCTGCCTTAATTATGCCTAGGGCTTTTAGGCTAAGCCATATCTCTCCAAGTGAGAAGATGCTGCCAGAGTTATGGCCCAGGACAGCAGGACCCATACCACCCTTCCTGGTTCTTGCAGTGGAAAGAGGCTCCTCAGACCATGAGAAGGGGAGACAGGCCCCTCCACCAGGACAGGGCATAAGGCCTAGTCCAGCTGACCCCCACGGGAATCACCTGGCCTAACTGTTCCCAGAAATTAAACACACTGTTTAGCAGAGTGTAAGAGTGAGAAATAAAATGTTAATGCCTTGTAAAATTAATTGTCCTGATATTCCACTGTGAAGCAACTACAGGACAGATCTGAAACTTTCAGAATAGAACTTCTGTTACTGAGGAAAGAGCACAGCTCACCTCTCATATACAAGACACTATTGCCAAAACATTTAAGGTTTCATGTGGTGCCCTGAGATCCAGAGATTCTTGTAGAATGGGAGAATGTTCATGGAGAACTAAAGGGGATCCATTGGGAAGCAGAGGGCAGAGAATAATGCTAATAGCAAATATTTGTGGACCTCCTGGTATGGGCATAACTTACACTCTTCACAAACATTAAGTCCTTATAGCCACCCATGAGGCTGGGGTGGTTATGAACCTCACTTGTGGCTAAAAACATCAAGGCACAGAGGATTAAGGCAATTTGCCTGAGATTACATAGTGAACTTGGGAATGCGGCCAGAGATGAGAGAGTGAAAGATTACATATGGGCTTTCCCCACCCCCAGCACCTGCTCCCAGGAAATCCCCGGTATCCTGCACCCACAGCACCCCCTAGCATGTAGTGGCTGGAGGTGGAACAGCCAGAGTCAAGCTTGGGTCCAATTCCCAGGCCTGTCACTGAAGTTCACATAATCCACACAAAGCTGTTGGTGCTCCACTGTGGCACGCAAACCCTAAGGTGGCCCCAGCAATTTTTCACCTCCCAGTGTCCCCACCTTTATGTGATTCCCTCTCCTTCAGTGTGGATAACACCTATGACATGTTTTTAACCAATAAATATGGTGAAATACTTGGCGGTCACTCCCTTGATTAGGCAGGCACAACTACATTATATAAGCCTCTGTCTTAGCCAACTAGAGCGAGAGAGGCTTTCTGGCTTGACAGAGTAAACAGCCATGCTGAGAAAGCCCACTAGGGAGTGAGTTTAGGAGCTACAAATGGCCTCTAGGATCTAAGGATGACAGTCAGCAAAAAGCCAGTGCCTCAGTCACACAGCCACAAGGAAATAAACTCTGCTGGCAACCTGAATGAGTTTGGAAGCAGATTCTTCTCCAGTTAGCCTCTAGGTGGGAATACAACCTGACTAACACCTTGACCGCAGCTTTGGGAAACCCTGAGCAGAAGACCCAGTCAAGTCATGTCTGGACTCCTGATGCACAGAAACTAAGGAATCATGAATGTGTGGTGTTTTAAGCTCCTAAATGTATGGCAATTTGTTACGCAGCAACAGACAACTAACACACCCACCCATAACACCCAGTTCACCTTGAGGACCCCTGCAGCTTCAGGAGTTATGTAGATGGTTCCTGTAGGCATCGGTGGCTTCCTGACTCCCTTCAAGAGCCTGCTAGACCAGGAGTGGGAGAGGAGGATGCTGGAAGCTGGGCAGTTGATGTGCCCAGGAGCAATCCTTACTCACAAGGGGTGGGAGTGGGAGAATAGACATCAAGCTTCCCCAGCCCTGGATGGTACAACTCTGAGGCACATTCTCTTAGAGGGACCCCAGCAGCACTGAGCTCCAGGTGGGTATAGCTGCAACCAGCTCATTAAAGCACAAATATCAGCTCACCCCCTTTCCCTCCTCACTTCTGTTTCCTGAAATTATATTCTTCAAACATTTTTGGCCCCACTTTCCCTCTCCTCTCCTGGGACTCTGAAGACATAAAATAACTGTTGTCCTATGGGTTCCCGAGACTTTGTTAATTTTCCTCTCATATTCTCTGTTGTTCGGGTTGGACACTGTCTGTTGATCTATCTTCAAGTTCACTGACTCCATCCACTATCATCTCCGTGCTGTTATTTAGTCCATTCAGTGAGCCTTTTGCTTTGGTTATTGCATTTTTTAGTTCTAAAATTTCTAATTACTTGTTCTTTATACCTTCTATCTCTTTGCTGATATTTCCGATTTTAATATTTCCTTTTAAAGGAAACCTAACTGAGACACCAAGTTTGCCAACTCAATGGCCTTCATGAGCCAAGCAGAAAAAAAAAAAGGGCAAAAGGTCTTGGGGAGCTGTTGCAATGTAGGAATTCTTATACTGGGTTGAGGGGGAGGGACTATGAGGCTATGTCATAACGTACTCACATAAATGTAGGCCTGGTTCCTTGAAAAGTCTCAAGTGATTCTGGAAATTGAGATATCTGAGTAAAACTATCTAATTTATGAAGGCTGGCTCAAAAAAGTCTTCAAACACGATGCCAACCAAAGAAAACATATCTGCAGGCTGAATTTAGCCCACAGGTGTTTGTGAGCTCTTGCTTCAACCTTTATTGGGGTCAAGTGTACATTCCTATTTCAATTATTCAGTCAACAAATATTTATTGAGCTGGGGTAGCCAGGGACAGACAGATTCTCTGAAGAGATGACATTTCAGATGAATCTGAATAACAAGAAAGAAGGAGACAAGTAGAGGTCTGGAGGGATGGTGCATTAGTTCCCTGTGGCTGTTGTAACAAATGACCACAAATTTAATGGCTCGAAACAACAGAGATTTATAATCTTACTGTTCTGGAGATCCGAAGTCCAAAATGAGTCTTATTTGGGTCTTAAATGGTGTTAAAAGAGGAATTGGCAAGACTGAATTCCTCTGGAGCCTCGAGGGAGAGAATTCATTTACTTGCCTTCTCCAGCTTCTTAGCTCTTCTTCCTCTTCAAAGTGAGCGACAGAACATTTTCAAATACCTCTCTCTCACTCTCTTACTTTTGCTTCTGGCATCACATTTCCTTCTCTGACTCTGATGCTCCTGCTTCCCCCTTATAAGGACCCTTGTAATGACATTGGGCCCACCCAATAATACAAAATAATCTCTCCTCGAAATCCTTACCTTAATCACACCTGCAAAGTGCCTTCTGGAATATTTTCACAGGTTCCATAGATTAGGAATGGACCTCTTTGGGGGGTCATTATTCAGCCTACCACAAGTGATTCCAGGCAGAGGCAGTATTTATAAGGGCTATGGGATGGATGTCTGCTTGTTGTATGAGGCTTACTGGGGCAGGGAGGACATCAAGGAGGTAGCCAGAGGCTATATCATGTAAGGCTCTGGATGAGGGCTTTGGGCTTTATTCGAAATGAGATGGGAGCCATAGGAGGCTTTTGAGCAATGTTGGGATGTGATCCAATATTCATTTAAACAGATGATTCTGACAAGGTAGAGTTTTCTTACAGGTAAGTGTGGGGAAGGCCTCAGTTTGGAGCAGGACATGGTAGCCACCCTCTATGCGGCCAGCTGGACAATGAGAAGCTTTCACCATGTAGCAGACGAAGTGGTAAGGCCAACCCTCTGAATGCACTGTAACACAGAATGCCCCATATTCCATTTTTAACCATTTTGTTCTGCTCTTTTCCTTTCCATGTTGCCATTTTTTGAAAACAATTTTTAGAACAGTTTTAGGTTCACAGAAAAATTGAGAGAAGGTACAGAGATTCCTCATACACCCCCTACGCCCACACATGCACAACCTTCCCCATTATTAACATCCACACCAGATGAGAATTCTGGTCAAGATGGTATTGTAGGTAAACCCTGTGCTTGCCTCCTCCCACAACCACATCAAAATTATAACTAAACTACAGAACAGACATCATTGAGAATCGCCTAAAGTCTAGCTGAACAGAAGTCCTATAACTTAGGACATACAGAAGAAGCCACATAGAAACTGGTAAGAGGGGTGGAGACAGAGACCGAGCTAGTCCAACACTCACATGTGGCAATTAAAAATCTCTTGGCTGTGGAGGTACCCCTGAGGATCGAGTGGCCCAGCCTTATATCAAACTCTCCAGCCTAGGGTTTCAGTGCCAGAAGGAGAAGTCTCCATAACTTCTGACTATGAAAACTAGCGGAGATTGGTGCTGAGTGAGATGAAAGGTTGTTGGAGTCCCAGACATTCCCCTTAAAGGCATTCCTTTAAAAGGGCCCACACATAGATTTACTCGCTGATGGACTTACTTGCTCTGAGCTTCAGAGCTGGAGCAGCAGCTCAAAAGCTGCCAGGGACAAACAGAGAGGAACTGAATCTTCTGATTTCAGGGCAAGGGCTGGAGGAGCAGCTTTCTCCCAGACAGAAGTGCTGGAAGAAGCCATTGTTCCATTGCTGAGCCCTCCCACCATCCAGCATGTAGACACAGGTGAGTGCCATATCTGAGTCTCCATTAATGTAGCTAACACTGGTCACCCCACCCCGATGATTCCCTCAGACCCTGTTCCACCCAACTTGTGGGCCTACCCAAGTTGGCTTTTCCATACATAATGCTTATCTTGGCTCATGCTGGGGACTTTGCTAAAATCTCTCAAAGATTTACAAATCCCAAACAAGCAGCATCTTGCCTTAATGTGCCCCATACCTCTTACCTCTTGCTAAGCAGCCTCAAGCTCTGTACTAGTGGCAGCTGGCCTCAATTTTCAGCTTAGCTTCTCCCAGTCACCTCCAAGCCTAGCACAAGTGGCAAACACCTTCATATCACCTCGTAGCTCATATCACGTGACCCCGGGCACGGCACAGGCAGCAGCTGACTTTAGCCTGCGCTGAAGTACGTCCCAAGAGGCCCTAGAATTAACACGCCTGGCTGCCGGCTTTAGGCCACAACAGAGCACCACCCAACCACCTCCACAAATGATATACTCAAAGGACAGACTGGGTAGGCACAAGAGCCCTGCTAAAGTGAATCTTGCTCTATAAGTCAGCCTCAGCATAACAGCTCCTCCACTGTAGTCACAGCCACTCCTCAAAAATAATCAGCCTGAGGGTCAATCCCTTCCATTGACATGCAAACAGTAATCAAGGCTCAACTACAACAGGAAGGCACATACAACCCTCATGAGGAACACATCTGGAGCACCCAGCTCAGGTAACCAGGGAAAGTGTGCCACAGGGCCCTACAGGACACCTACTACATAAGGCTACTCTACTAAGACTGGGAGACATAGCAGCAGTACCTAACATATAAAAACAAACACAAGTAGGCAGCCAAAATGGAAAGACAAACAAACATGTCCCAAATGAAAGAACAGACCAAAGATCCAGAAAAAGAACTAAACAAAATGGAGACAAGCAATCTACCAGATGCAGAGTTCAAAACACTGGATATAAAGATGCTCAATGAACTTAGGGGAAGACTAGATGAACTAACTGAGAACTTTAACAAAGAGATATAAAAACATAAAAGTGGAGATAGAAAACATAATAAAGAACCAGTCAGAAATGAAGAATACAATAACTGAAATGAAGAATACCTTAGGAGGAATTAACAGATTAGATGAAGCAGAGGATCAAATCAGCAATTTAGAAGATAAGGTAACAGAAAACACTCAATCACAACAGCAACAAGAACAAAGAATCCAAAAAAATGAGGATAGTTTAAGAGGCCTCTGGGATAACATCAAACATACCAATATTCATGTCATAGGGGTACTAGAAATAGAAGAGAGAGAGAGAGGGAGAGCAAGGAATTGAAAACCTATTTCAAGAAATAATGACTGAAAACTTCCGTAACCTGGCGAAGGAAATAGACATACAAGCTCAGGAAGTGCAGAGAGTCCCAAACAAGATGAACTCAAAGAAGCCCACATCAAGACACATCATCATTAAAATGCTAAAAGTTAAAGACAAAAGAGAGTCTTAAAAGCATCAAGAGAAAAGCATCTAGTTACCTACAAGGAAGTTTCCATAAGACCATAAGCTGATTTCTCAACATAAACTTTGCAGGCCAGATGGGATTGGCACAGAATACTCAAAATGATGAAAAGCAAGGACATACTACCAAGATTACTCTACCCAGCAAGGCTATCATTTAGAATCAAAGGACAAATAAAGAGCTTCCCAGAGAAGAAAAAGCTAAAGTTCATCACTATCAAACCAATATTACAAGAAATGTTACAGGGACTTCTTTAAGAAAAAGAAGGAAAATTTTGAAAAATATGAATAATGAAATGGCAATAACTACATATCTATCAACAATTACTTTAAATGTAAATGAATTAAATGCTCCAATGAAAAGGCATAGGGTGGCTGAATGGATAAGAAAACAAGACCCTTACATATGCTGCCTACAAGAGACTCACTTCAGATCTAAAGACATACACAGACTGAAAATAAAAGAAAGTAAAAAGATATTTCATGAAATGGAAATGAGAAAAAAAGCTGGGGTAGCAATACTTATACCAGACAAAATAGACTTAAAACAAAAGCTATAACAAGAGACAAAGAATGACCCAGTAATACCACTTTTGGGTATTTATCTGAAGAAACCCAAAATACTAATTCAAAAAGATATATGCATCCATATGTTTATTGCAGCATTATTTACAATAGCTAAGATATGGAAGCAACCTAAGTATCCATAAATAGATGAATGGATAAAGAAGACAGTACATATATACAATGGAATATTACTCGGTCATAAAAAAGAAAATCTTGCCATCTGCAACAACATAGATAGACCTAGAGGGTATTATGCTAAATGAAATAAGTAAGACAGAGAAAGATAAGTGCCATATGGTTTCACTCATATGTGGAATCTGAAAAACAAAATAAATGAACAAACAAAACAGAAACAAACTCATAGATAATAGATACAGGGAACATTTTGATGATTGACAGATGGGAAGCAGGTTTGCAGACAGGTGAAAAATGTGAAGAGATTCAGAAGTACAAGTTGGTAGTTACAAAATAGTCACAGGGATGTAAAGGACAGCAGAGGGAATATAGTCAACAATATTGTAATTACTATGTATGGTGTCAGATACCAGATTTATTGGGGTGCTCATTGTATACATTATATAAATGCCTAATCACTGGTGTACAGCTGAAACTAATATAATATTGTATATCAACTGTAATTGAAAAATAAAAGATTATTAAAAAAAAAAAAACATTTCCACCAGGTACATCTGTTACAATTGATGAACTTACACTGACATATCATCATCACCTGAAGTCCATAGTTTACATTAGAGTTCATTCTTGGTGATGTACATTCTCTTGGTTTGAACAAATGCATAAAGGCATGTATCTATCATTGGTATATCATAAAAAACAGTTTCACTGCCCTAAAAAATCTTCTGTGCTCTGCCAGTCATCCCTCTCTCCAACTACCCCCTGACAACCACTGACCTTTTTAATGTCATAATACAGTCATGCGCAGCTTAACAACAGGAATACATTCTGAGAAATGCATCGTTAGGCAATTTGGTCATTGTGAGAACATCACAGAGTTCACTTAAACAAACCTAGATGATACAGCCTATTACACACTTAGGCTCTATGGCTTGGCCTATTGTTCCCAGGCTACAAGCCTGTACAGCAAGTTATTGCACAAAACAACATGAGATTTAATCAAGCACTAGAGAAAATGATGCGATCAAGAGTCTCAGTAAATGTGAGATGCATGAGGCTGCTGCTGGTGTAACACAGCATGCTGTTTCACAGCAACTCTTTTTTATAAGTAGAAAGTGCACTCTAAAATAACAACTAAAAGTAGAGTAAATACATAAAACAGTAACACCGTTTATTACCATTATCAAGTATTATGTACTATACTTTTATGTGCTATACTTTTATCCGACTGGCAGCGCTGTAGGTTTGTTTACACCAGGATCACCAAACATATTAGTAATGCATTGCGCTACAGTATCACTAGATGATAAGAATTTTTCAGCTCCGTTATAATCTCATGGTGCCTCTGTCATATATGCGATCTGTCATTGACCAAAATGTCATTATGCAGTGCATGACTGTAGTTGGAATCATACAATATGTCACCTTTTCAGACTGCCTTCTATCACTTAGCCATGTACATATAAGGTTCTTCCATGTCTTTTCATGGCTTTCTAGCTCATCTGTTTTTAGCACTAAATAGTATTCTGTGATCTGGATGTACCAAGTTTATTTATCCATTCACCTACTGAAGGACATCTTGATTGCTTCCAAGTTTTGGCAATTATAAATTAAACTGCTATGAACATCTTTGTGTGGGTTTTTGTATGAAGCGGCACCTTTGGATAAATACAAAGGAGTGTGGTTGCTGGATTGAATGATAAGAGTATGTTTAGTTTTAAAAGAAATTGACAAACTGTCTTCTGAAATGGCTGTACCATTTTGCATTCCCACCAGCAATGAGTGAGAGTTCCCATGGCTTCACATCCCTGTCATCAATTGGTGTTGTTAGTGTTCCAGATTTTGGCCATTCTAACAGGAGTGTATAACCAATGGCATCTTAGAATCAAGAAAATATATGGTGTCAGATACCAGATTTATTGGGGTGCTCATTGTGTACATTATATAAATGCCTAATCACTGTTGTACAGCTGAAACTAATATAATATTGTATATCAACTGTAATTGAAAAATAAAAGATTATTTAACAAAAAAAACATTTCCACCAGGTACATTTGTTACAATTGATGAACTTACATTGACATATCATCATCACCCGAAGTATCTCAGTACTGTTTTAATTTGCATTTTCCTGATGGCATATGATATGGAGCATCTTTTCATATACTTATTTACCATCCATATATCTTCTTTGGTAAGATGTCTCACTTTGTAATTTTTTAACTTCTTAGGCTGACTTTTTAAAAATATATAATTGCTAATAAATGCAATTTTAGCACTTGGCCTTGCTACAGCCCCTCCTATCTGCTAGAGAAAAAAAAAAGGAGAATAAAGAGAAAATAGTATCTTGTTTTTCCCTGATGCTGCAGAAATACAGACAAGGCTGCCACTAGCCTATATGTCTTAATGCAAAGTTTAAAAAGGCTTCCTTCACATGGACACAGCCCCATACCAGGGTACTGACTTGTTGCATAGAGCATGAAGTAGGCTTCTACTTGCCCCTTGGCTGGCCACTTTGCTTCGTGCTCAACCTGCACAACTCCACATGGTAACCCTGAATAGACACTTTCTACATCGTGAAATTGTCCTTGCAAAAGTTACTACTATGGAAGTAGTCTTCTAAGTCATTCTGTTAGTCAGGATAGGATAAACTCTGCTGGAGCAATGAATAAACCACAGAATAAACACAAAGGTTTATTTCCTTTTCACGTCATAATCAGATGCAGCTCAGGGCTTTCTTCCAAGAAGTGACTCATAGGTACAGGCTGCCATCTAAAGTACGGTTTCCAAAGTCATCACAGAACAGAATCAGAGATAGTGGTTAGGGCCAGGCTAGAAGCGTCATTCGTTTTGTTCACATTCCATTGGCCAGAATTGAGTCACATATCCCCCCACTTAACTGCAAAAGAAGCATAAAAATATGGCCTTCTATGTGCCTAGGAAGAGAAAGTAAATTGTTGGACACCTGGCCAATTACTACCACAATCCAGCTCCAGAGACTGTGGCCATGTCCTCTGATGCAATTTTAACCGTTAAAAAAATCTGTAATTCTGAATCTTTGTATTAATTTGTTGGCCTCAGAGTAACATTCAAATCGACACCTCTGAATTCCTGAGACTTATATATATTAATTGTTTCTTTGTTCAGACATGAGAAGATCATTGGCCCCATCTTTGTTTCCACACGTAAGTAAAAATAGAGCTTTGAATTGGTCAGAGGCTTATTAGACAAAAAGTTAAAAAGGGTCCAACAATAGCTTGGCACACATCCTGTTGGTTTTCGTTTTGATTCCTGGCCATGCTCTCCCTGAATTCTCAAGCAAATCCAAGAAGATCCTACATCTGCCTAAAACCCCAGCAATGTTCTCTTTATGCCCTACAAGACTTACACCGATAGTCTGCTGCACACTTCTCCTCTTTGCTTATACCATATGTCCCCCCACCTGGCTACTCCAGCCAAACTGGCTACCTTTAAGCCTCTTCTCCCCAGTGCTATGCCTTCCACCTAGAAAACCCTTCTTTCCCCTCTTCTCATTGTTCAGGCCTCAGCTCAAGCATCATTGCTTCATGAAAGCCTTCTCACTACATGTAAATTTCCAGACTGGTCATTAATGCTGCTCACCAAATCTTCCTGGCCCTTCATCTTCCAGACACAGAGTGGGATGGTGCTTCAGGATCTCTCTAAGTTTGGGTGGGGCCATGCAACTAATTCTGGCCAGTGAAATATTACTTCTGAGCAGAAGTAATCTGAGTCACTTCTAGGCTAGAGTAGTTCATTGCCAGAGCAAGATACTCTAGAGTCCTCTTTCCTCTGTGTAGAATCCACAATATTTTAGACGGAGGCTATTCTGCTAACCTGAGTTGAGGAGTGAGCAGAGCTCCCACAGACTCACAGTGGACATGGCAAATGGGTAAGAAAGAAACTTTGGTCATTATAAGCTATAGACTCGGGGCATGTTTGTTACCACAGCATAACTCAGCCCATTCTGACTGATACACACTCCTTCCAAAACTCTTGTCACTTTTGCAATTTTTCACTTATTTCTGTCACTGTTGGAATAATTTTTTTAACCCACTGAACTGAGAGCTTCATAAGGTCAGGGATATTTTTGTTGTTGTTTCTCCCACTGTATCCCCAAGTACTGAAAGAACTGGAAGATAATAAGAGTTCAATAAATGTATGTCAACTGAGTGAAGGAAGAAATGAATGAATAAATAATCTTAGGAGATAGGTACAATTATTTCTATTTTACAGGGATGAAATGGAAGCTCAGAATGGTTGCATTAGTTGTTCAGTATGGCAGGTAAGTGGCAGAGATTAAGTCAGAACCTAGGTCTGATTCCAGAACTTTATAACTAGTGCGCAGCTACCTTACCTAAACAGGAAAGCCTTGGGGTACCAGGTGCACCTCTTCCAAAGGGTCTTCACCTGTTCCACCAAGAAATGTCTCTATGTTGGTGACACTAAAGGCGAAAGGGTTTGGGAATCCACTGGACATCTACTCTGGAATGAATGATCCACAACTGGACGGACAAGGCAAGGAGATTCAGAGTGGGAGGGGCGTTAGTCAGCTCTTTGTCCTCTATTTTACCTCTTTTTAAAATAACTTCCATTAACTGAGTGGTCATTCTCTGCCTGGCACTGTGCCAAGGGCTTTAGGATCATAAGCTCACAGCATCTTCATGACCCCAATGATTCCTACTTTTTACAGGAGGAAACTGAGGGCCAGAGAGGTGAATTTACTTGCCCGTGAGTACAAAATTAGTGTATCAGTTATGGCTGCAACACAAAATACACCCCAAATCAGTGGTTTTAAATGGTAAGTATTTATTGTTTACAAGTCTAAAAACAAGCTGGGTAATTCTGGTCTCAGCTGGAGTCATACATGCTTCTCTGATAAGCGTTTGGTTGGAGTTAGCTCTGGTGATCTTGGCTGAGCTCTTGCATGTGTTCAAGAGTTGGCTGTCTATAGGTGGGACCAGGTGCCATGTGGTCTCTATTTCCCCAGTAGGCCTATCTAAAAAGGTGGAAGCTGGGGGTCCAATAAAGTGAATAGAAGCTGCAAGTATTCTTGAGGTTCAGGCTCAGAACTAGCATATGGCAGGGACAGGGACAGGGAGACCTTGGTTTCCATATGACCTGAAGGTCAGACTTTGGAAGGCCCCTGGGCTAGTTGGGTTAAACCAGCCATATCAGTTATCTACTGCTGCATAAGAAACCACCCTGAACTCAGATGCTTAATGCACCAGTTATTTCTTTTTCTCTCCATTCTGTAGGTTGGTAATATAGGCTGGGCTCAGCAGGGTAGTTATTCAGGTTTTGACTTGGTTCATTCATATATCTGTGGTCAGCTCAGGGTGGCTAGAAGGCTCTGCCTCAGGGGGCTGGGTGGCAGTTGGCTGGGGAACCTCTAGTCTCTTATCCTCTAGTAAGCTAGCCCAGACATGTTCACAAGGTCATGTCAAGGGTCCAAGAGAGCAAATGGAAGCTGCAAACCTGCTTGAAGCTTAAGCTTGAAACTAGCACAGTATCACCTTCACTATGTTCTATTGGCCAAAACAAGTTACAAGGTCAACCCAGATTCTAGGGATAGGGAAATAGACTCCACCTCCTGATGGGAAAAGTGGTGAAATCACATTGTAAAAATTTTTACAGCAAGGTGTGAAGGATTCCATCTACTCCACAATCACTTTACCAAAGGCAATAAGTAACGCAGCTGGAATTCTAACCCAGGAGGCGCACTGCTTCCACATAGCCTGCTCTTCTCAAGTTTTATCACTTCTGTTTTTCCTTAGCTTTCTCACCTCCCCATATATCTTCTCTGTTATTTGGCCTCCCTTCTGTATTAGTCAGAACACATTTGACTGCAAGTAATAGAAATCCAAGTAGAGTAGTTTAAGCTAAGAAGGAATTTATTGGCTTCTGGAATTGAGAAGTCCAAGTGTAGACACAGTTAGATCCAGATGCTCATAGGATATCCTCCCAAGATGTCTTTCCTCATGTTTTTATTCTTTGTTTTCTGTGTTGTCTTAATACTCAAGTATATGCTTCCCAAGAGGAGAAGACAGTCACCCCAGCATCACAGCAGCTTAGAAACCTCAATGGAAAGAGAGCACACCTATAGTAACAATAGCAATAACGGGTGCTCACTGTGTGCCAGGCACTGCTCTAAGCACTTAGCAGGTGTTAACTCATTTAGTCCTCACGACATGTTATGAAGTATAAGTAATCATCATCCCCACCTTATAGATGAAGGAACTGAGACTCAGAGAGGTTAAGATCCACGTCTAAGGTATATAAGAAATAAGTGGTGGGGCTGGGAGTTGAACCCAACCAGCCTGGCTCCAGAGTCCTTGCTCTTAATTATTTAACTAGTTCAGGCAGAAAAGTAGTAATAATATCAAACCCTATTCTGAGCAGATACTCTGGGCCAGACACTGTTCAGAGCATCAGGGTTTAACAACAAAAACAACAACAACAACTAAATTATATTTACTTAATTTTTCCAGCAACCCTATAGGGTAAGCACTGTTATTATCTCCATTTTACAGATGGGGAAATTGAGGCACTGAGAGAGAAAATAAGTCTAAGGTCACACGTGGGGCAGCTGGGACTTAAACCCAGAGAGTAGAGTCTTTAGAATCTGCATCTGTTGTCCCAGAGTCCCACTTGTAAACCAGAGGTGAGGTCAGCCTCTGAGAACTTCATGAAGTGAGATGGAGGGAGGCCCGAGGACAGCCCAGCACTCTCACAGGCCATGTCTCCATCCCTTCCTCCTCTCCCCTCCCCTCACTTCCTGGCACAGCCTTCTCAGAACCCGCTTGTGAACGGACTTACCTAATGTGGTCTGGGCCAGACGGCTGAGTCCAGGCAAACAGGCAGAGGCTGGGTCTGAGTCACCAAGCAGAGCTTGCCAGAACCTAGAGTGTGAGCCTGTGCCAAGGAGAGTATAGGGTGGTGGGGATGACACCCTGTGCCGCAGAGATGCTGGGATTCCTTTTGAGCCTATGACCTTGACTCTCGCTAGACTTCTACAAAACATTCCCACCATCCTGATGGAGCCTGGGCAGGAGGCCAAGTTGTATTTCACACATTTATGAGAAACCAAGATGTGACTATTTATAGCCTTTGGGTTTGTCTGCTAAGTGAGAACTGGGTAAATGTAATGACATCTCAGGAGCAGAATCCAGGCAATGCCACCTGCCCCCTAACACAGACAGCAAGTACCCTTGTCCACATGGCTACACAGGTTCTCATGTCAACCTGTGGGCGTGGGAAAACTGAGGCTCAGAGAGCCAGATGTGGAAGGGGATGTAATGTTGGTGGACTCTTAACCCACCCAGAAAATTGCCTTGGCTGTTTGGCCGGTATCTTTAAGAACAAAACTTTATTTTCAGTTGTTCATGGGAATCTTCGAAAACCTTCTTTCAACCCCCACCCCACCCCTTCCTCCTCACTCTCTTCCTCCTTGATATTAAAATGTTTCTTTCTTTTTTGTCTCTCTTTTCTTCATTATCCCCCCTTCCTTTCTTCTTTCTCCTTTGTTTGTCTCTTTTTTTAATCAAGACAATAATCACAGCACTAATAGTAGCTAGCATTAGAGAGGGTCCAGGTAACTCACCCAGCCTTAGCTGATTCTCTAATAAATGCCATTATTATCCTCATCTTACAGATCTAGGCGAGTAATACACCCACATCAGTTAGAATGCCAAGGTGGCTCCTCCAAGCTGTGTCTCCCCTATGCTTTTGGGGTTTGTGTTGCTCCGGCCACTGATACTCTCAGCACTTTCCTGGCCAATGTGGTCACTGTGGCTGAAATTCAAACGAGGAATGAATTTCACCAGAAATGAGTCAATAAAGTGTCCACCTTTGGGGGAATCTGATATTTGATTTATTCTTACTTTGTGATGATCTTTTGTGGCAGGAGGTTCAGAGAGAAGTCTCCAGTGCTATGACCTTTCATGGGGTCACTGCTCTGCGCCTCAGTTTCCCCCTCATCCTTATTGTTGGGAGGATGAAAAATGAGTGAATACATGTGTAGTGCTTAGAACACTGCCTGGCTCAGAGTACATGCTTCATGAATGCTTGCTGTGGGAGCTGGTGCTATTGTCATTTAACTGTGGCTTTGGAGAGCTGGATAGGACACTGGGCAAAGTCCTTGTGGGGATGCACACATGGGCTACTCCTGGCCTCTTGCTTCCATGCTGGGCCTTGCCTGCAGGCAAGTTGTCTAGGCTCCAATTGCATTCTCCAAACCTCAATCATCACCTCTGATTTTGTTACTCCCCTCTTTCCAGATATCATCAGTGGGGTGTGGACACTCACGCAAATGAAACGTGCAGACACTTGGGATCTCAGGAGGGTAGCTTACCAAGTTTCTAGATTCATGGTTTCTGACCTCATTTCCTGATGGCCGACACGCTGATGTTGCCACAGTGCCCTGCCACCCCACTTCTCCCCACCCCACCACTTCCTCCCTCCAGAGACAAGCCATAGTCATAGTTTTTGCTGTTACTCTTCCGTCACAATTTCCACATCTCTTAACAAGTTGTTGATGCCTCTGTTTTTGTGGGGATTTTTTTGAGAATTTTTATAAGAATTTATTTGAGCCAAACTAACAACATTGCTGTGAAGCAAGATCTCAACTGCTCCCTATGCCTCTGTTTTTTGATTTTTCAGTGTTACCCACAAGCCATTTGCTGTTGACTTCCTGTCCTGGAAGATGAGGCTTCAATTCATACCTTGCTCCCATACTCCCTCGGATGTGATGATACCACTCAACCTACTTGAGTCTCAGTGTCCATACCTGTAAATGAGAATAATAACAGTACCTACCTCATAAGGTGGTTGTGAGGACTAAATGAATTCATTCATGTGAAGCCCTTAGAACAGTGCCTTGCCCATAGTAAGGGCAGTGTGTTGGCTATTATTGTTGTTATAATTATCATCATCATCATTTTTGGATTCTCTGTTAGTTATCTTTGTAACTTTCAATCACAGGCAAATCTCCATTTCTTCTTTTTGCTTTTCCCCTCCGTTGGCCTGGAATGTGAACATGCTGTTTGTGAGCCACTGAGGACAGCATCCTTGAGTGGCACAGCAGCAGAAGAGAAGAGCCAGCTGGGCTGTCACTGAGAAGGATCCAGACTTCTGCCTGGTTTGAGCCACCATTATTTGGTGTATCTGCCAAAGCAGTGGACCCAATTTTCTAACTATACACAAGCTTTTATTTTTTCCCAACATTTGATTATGAAAATTTTCAAACCTACAGAAAAGTTGGATGAATTTTACCATAATATCCATATACCTATCATCTATATTCTACAATTGTTAATATTGTTCTATATTTGCTTTATCATATATCTATCAATCCACTCCTCTATTTATTTATCAACCCATATAATTTCTTTGATGAATTTTTAAACAAGCTAAAGTATTTTAAACCAGACATCAGTATTCTTAACTCCTAAACATTTCAGCAGTCATGTCACTAACTAGAGTTCAGTGTTTATGCTTCTTTATTGAGTAAAATTTGCATATAATAAAATGCATATTTTAACATGTTTACTGAGTTTGACTAGTGCGTATACTATGTAATACAAACCACTATAAAGATAAAGAACATTTCTATCATTTCATGAAGTTTCCTTTTACCCCTTCCTATTTATCCCCATCCCCACTCCACCCCCAGAAGTAATCATGCTTCTGATATTTTTATACATCTACTGTTAAATTATCAGGGTTGATGACATGTATGTTCTGGAAGTGACCTTAATTAAATTTTCTGGGTTGGTAGCTAGAGTTGAGAAAGAATTAGTTTCTTTCTACAGAATATGGGGACCATATTCAACACTATACCAGCAGTGACTGGGCCTGGAGATGAGAGTCTCTCAGTGCTGATAGCCAGGACCATGACTGGTGAAGGCAGCAGTCTAAGCACTGAATGGGCCATATTGTTTAAGTTCCTGTGCCATCTCATGTGCATCACTCACCCTGGGTGTATCATGTAAGATGCTGCTGGCTGCATGTAAAGGGAGTATAAATTCCAAACATCTTAAAAAATAAGGGCCTTTATTATTTTATAAAACAAATAGCTACACCAAGGTAGAAAGGTTCTACAGTGGTCAATGCATCGGCTGAATGATGTCTTCATGGACTAAGAATACTTGGCAGTGTGCATTATCCCTCAAGGTGACAACACAGTTGTCATAGTCCCAGCCATCATTTCCTATAGATGCAAAACATTACAACCTTACACTTCTTTTTGCCAAAATTCTACCCTGTCCATTCCTCTCCTGGATATTTTAAGTGTTTAACCCCTGAATTTGCTCCTGGTAGTAACTAGTGGAATTCTTGCTCTTGGCTTTGAGGATTATAGGCTCTTCTAAGTGCTGGTGAAAGAAATTGCAGAAAAATAAGTAGAAAAATTATCTTTCTTTGCAGCTGCAGAAAATTAGACATTCTTCAGTATCACAAAACTCCTCTTGCAAATATTCTTTCTATGCCGCAGGGACTTCAGAGAGGATTTGTACATTTCATGAAAGAAAACTTTAACATTCCAAATTGGTAATTCTGATTTGTTGTCTTACTTAATAATTTATTACCATGGGATAATACTTAAATTGGCATGTAGATTCTGAAACGAATAAATATAAGATTTTTTTTTCTTAAACTAGAAGAATGTTATTACCACCCCCTTTCTCCCATATGGATGGAAGGAAAAAGAAAACATAGACACTGTTATGATTCTGCTTTAGACTAAGAGTTCAAGAGAGTCAAATTCTGTGTCAGTGAATGCCTCCTCACACTGCCACACTTTCTGTAGAAGGCAGTAAAAGGAACTTTCCCCACCCCCTGCGTTACTGTACACCCTGCTTGTCCATGGGAGATATCTTCCAAAACCCCCAGTAGATGCCTGGAATCACAGATATTACTGAACTCTACATATATTATGATTTTTCCTGTACATACCTACTTATGATAAAATTTTATAAATTAGGCGCAGTCGGAGATTAACAATAACATAATAAAATAGAACAATTATAACAATATACTGTACTAAAAGTTAGGTGAATATGGTCTCAAAGCATCTCATTGTATGGTACTCACCCTTCTTCTTGTCATGATGTGAGATGACACAATATCTACGTGATAAAATGAAGTAAAGTGAATAAAATAAGCATTGTGATGTAGCTACAGCTGACTGCCAGATTGTATATAACAAGCACTTGAAGGCTTCTCTTTGGCACATCTGAATTGTCAGCATCATTCCTCTTGCATTTTGGGGCCCTTATTAAGTAAAATGAGGATTACTTGAATGCAAGCATGGTGGTACCATGACAGTCAATCTGATAATGGTGACTAACGGGTGGGTAGCATACACAGTGTGGATGCTGAACAAAGGGATGGATCTCATCCCAGGAGGAACAGAGCAGAATGGCTTGAGATTTCATCACGTTACTCAGATTGGCAAACAATTTAAACCTTAAAAATTGTTTATTCCTGGAATTTTCCATTTAATATTTTTGGACTGTGGGTAACTAAAACCATGGAAACCAAAACCTCAGATAAGGGGGACTACTGTGCTTTTAAAGAGAAAAAAACATTTTACCTCAGAAGCCTCCCACTAACCACTCCCCAGAGACTTCCCCCCACATCTTCCTGGCCAAGAGCATGACTGGCATAGACCACTTTTCCTGAACAAATGGATAGAGCTAACAAACAAGCTAATAACATCAGGGCTCTTCCTACAAAGAAGAGTGAAAGAAAACGAATTTGTTTATTAATAGTGCAGATTGCCAGTCCTGTTGCTGGTTGCAGGGTTGCTTCTGCAGTCACACTGCTCCAGCCTGGCTCTTTGATTCTGCCTTTCTACCTCAGATTGAAGGAACCCAACCCAGGTGGCTAATCGGGGAGTGGCTTCTGGGTGAGGGAGGCTCCTGCCCACATCCCTCAAGAGAAAGTACCTTAGCTTGACTGCCTGCAAATCTTTGAGGCTTTATTAACAATCAGGCCTTCTATCACAAGTGACTGAAACCCAAATTAGCTTAAGCATAAAGGAATTTATTAGTTCTTATAATGGAAAAGTCCAGTGGGAGTTTGGATCTCAAGTATGGCTGAATTCAGCTGCTCAAACAATACACTCAGGATTGTGCCTCTCTCCCTTAATCACCTCTGCTTTCCTCAATATTGATTTTATTTTCAGGCAGGTCCTTTCCTCCCCTCAGCAGTTCCAACCTTACAGCCTACCAGATAAGTAACCAAGGTAGAACAAAAAATTCAGCTTTTTTAGTAGTTCCAGCAAAAGTCCTCTAGCTGTCTCTCACTGCCTTTACTTGAATGATGTGATGATTTCTAGAGCTGGAAAATGAGGTTTACCCTGTCCAAATCACAACTCAGAGAAGGGAAGGATGGGTCCCAAATTAAAATGAGAAGGAGAAATGAATGCCCATCACAATAATAACTTTCTCTCTCCATGTGTATAGATGGAGCACCAACCAATCCTGTGTTATCATGAAGAGCAGTTCAGCTGCTAACAGGGTAATAAGGGCTAAATTAGCTGGAAGTGCTCAGAAAAGGGGTCTTAGAAAAGTCAATGGTGGAAGCAGAGCCACGAGAGATAAAAGACAGTGTTCCAGGCAGAGGAAACTGCAAGGGCAAAATACCTGAGACAAATCAATATTTGGTGGATGAGTGGATAAATATGTGAATGGATGAGTAAATGAATGTCTATAGGTGGGAGGGCTCAGAAGAAAACCATGAGCCCTCATAGTAATGGAGGAGCTGAGGTAGGACTATAGATCTTGCAATGAAAGAGGGGAGTGCAGACGTGGCCTGAGAGAAGGGGAAGCATTGTTTGGACTCCGCTAGAGCCAGGAGTAGAGATTGACAGTGACCCCGACCTGGAAGATCATACCCTCCATCCCTCCCTCCTCGGCTCCCTGGGCTGCCTAGAAACCCTCCCCAAGCCCCAAACTTCCTCTCTCTTCCTTCTACCACTCTTCAGCCTGAACCACACTTCCTCTTTTCTGTTCTTCAAATATACCAAGCTTGTTTCCAACTCAGGGCCTTTGTGCTTGCTGTTCCCTCTACCTGGAACGTCCGTCCCCAAGAACTTAGCAAGGCTGTCTCCTTCTTAGCCCTCATGTCTCAGCCAAGTGTCCCCTCCAGAATGTCCCCTGACCATCCCAACTGAATTACCTACCTTCCTGCTCCTGTAGTCCCTTTCCAATTACACCACCCTACGTCACTCCCTTTCTCTGAAACTTGCGTGTTTGTGACCCTGTTTCCATCGCAGCTGTCACCCCAGTGCCCAGTACAAACTCTGACACAGAGTAGGTGCTCAGAGGGCTTAAGATCCAGCAGCTCAGAGCCCTGCAGTACCAGGGACCTAATCTCAGCTATGCTGTTCTCCTGACATAATTGTGCTCTCTCTGTGCCTCAGTTTTCTCCTCGAGTAAGTGGGCAGAACAACAGACACGATCTCTGAAGACAACCTCTCTAAGGCACTCAGAGCACATGGAGCTTGGTTCACAGTAGATGCCCTATAAAGGTCGGCACTAAGTTACTATTATTACCACCCAAGGTTGCTGTGAAGTCTTTGGGAGGGAATTTGGGACAGTGGTTATCTGCATACGATTCTCCAGTGTCCCGTTTCCAGCCATGACTGCTTACTGGCTGCGTGATCCTGTTCAAGTAAACTCCCTGCTCTGGGGCTGTCTCTGTCTCTGTAAAATGGAGTTCACTGCAGCACCACCATGCTCCTCCACTCACACACACACACACACACACACACACACACAGAGCCGTGGGGCAGGTTTAAAGAGCTCATGCAGATAAAAGTGTCTAGTGCGGGGCTCCAGGCAGTGATTTATGATGTAATTTGTTCAGTCAACACAATCTAGAGACACTTTCTTGGTTGGACATGTGACTTCACCAATGGCCTGGGTCTAGCTTCACCTCCATCTCTCCCTCCATTCTTACCATGACTCTCAAGAATCAGCTAGGGGCTGTCCCCTGTATGTTCCTTGCCCATGATGCTCTCTGCCCTGTCCATGCTGTCCCACAACTCTGGAATGGGCATTTATAGCCAGGGGGACAGGGAGCGGGATGGTATAGATTGGATCAGGAAGTTCTCTGGCCTCCAAGCCAGACATCTTTCTCTCTCTATTTCTCTCTCTCTCTCTCTCTCTCTCTCTCTCTCTCTCTCTCTCTTCTCCGCTCAGTGGTATTAACGTTTAGATGCCCGGAGAACAAGAAACAAGGACTTGGGAAAGCTGGTTTCTTTCTTTAGACTTTGGTATTGTTTTTCACAAACTAATAGTGTGCAACAAAAATATAAAGTTTGATATAATCTTGTTTTTAAAAAATTTGCAAGTAAAGATATGAAAAATAAGACAAAATCACTAAACAAAAAGAATTCCTATTTGATTAAAAATGGGAAAAAGACCTGAAAAGATACCTCATCAAAGAAAACTTACAGAGAGCAAATAAGCATATAAAATGATGTTCAACATCATACATCATTAGGGAAACACAAACTAAAACAATACTGAGATACCACGACACTCTCATTAGAATGGTCAAAATCTGGAACACTGACAACACTAACTGCTGACAGGAATGTGAAGCCACAGGAACTCTCATTCATTGCTGGTAGGAATGCAAAATGGTACAGCCATTTTGGAAGACAGTTTGCCAATTTCTTTCAAAACTAAACGTACTCTTATTATATGGTCCAGCAATTGCACTCTTTAATATTTACCCAAAAGAAGAAAAAACATGTTCATACAAAAACTTGCACACTGATGTCTATAGAAGCTTTATTCATAATTGCTAAAATTTGGAAGCAACCAAGATATCCTTCAGTAGATGAATGAATTAATAAACTGTGGTACATCCATACAGAGGAATATTGCTCAGTGCTAGAAAGAAACGAGCTAGCAAGTCATAAAAAGACATATGCATATGGCTAAGTGAGAGAAGCCAGTCTGAAAAGGCAACACATTGTATAATTCCAACTGTATGACATTCTGTAAAAGGCAAAACTAAGGAGATAGTAAAAAGATCAGTGGTTGCCAAGTGAGGGAGGAATGAACAGGCAGATCACAGAGGATTTTTAGGGCAGCGAAATTACTCTTACAATACTGCAATGATAGATTCATGTCATTATACATCTGTCCAAACCCATAAAACGTACACCACCAACAGTGACCCCAAATATATAATATGAACTTTGAGTGGTAATGATGTGTCAGTGTGTACATAGATGTATAATGTTACATCTGTTATAGCAAACAAACCACTCTGATGTGTGATGTTAATAATGGAAAAGTTGAACCTGTGTGGGGACAGGGAGAATAAGAGAATTCTCTGTACTTTCCCCTCAATTTTGCTGTGAATCTGAAACTGCCCTAAAGAAATGAAGTTTATATAAATGCTTTAAAAAAAGAAAAACAGCATTGTTATCAACCACAATGGCTTTTAAATTTTCTTGACTCTAAGAAGGTCATTTTACATCACAACGTAGGATGAACACATGATCACAACAAGTTTCCCAAAATAACACTTTCTGACCACCTGAGACGAATTCTGATATTCTTGTAAATGCCCACCCTCACAGCTTCTCCCATCTTCTGTGAACTAGATCTATGATATGGGTTGTACACAGCTGCAGAGAGGAGAAAACATCTCCATCTCCTCCTGGTGAGCCTTTCGTTAGTTATGAAAACTTGCACTTTAAAATTCAACCACTGGTAAGTCAGATGTGACCATAATGAACAAAAAGCAGACGGAGAGCTCAGCATTTTGCTGGCACAATGATGAAAGGGTTAAACTGGTTTTACTTAAAAACATTGAAGTAAGGAACATGTATGGTTGTTTCAAGGGTGAGCTTTGAGGCAATGTCAGGAGATGATTAAGTGCGGTAGCTGATTAGCCCACAATAGAATAAATGCTGAGGGTAGCCAAGAGGTAACACGGAGGGTAGCTGAGGGTAACAAGGAGCAGTGGAAGAAACCATGGGTTGATGATGGAGAAAAGATGTCGGGTACAGGCAGCTGCTTCCAGTGTTTGCTGGTCTTGGTATGAGAGAGATAGAACCAACTTACCTGTGATCATAGAGGGCAGAATGGGGATAATTAAGTAGCAATTATAATGGGGCAAAGGTCTTCCTTGGCCAGTCAGAGGCAGAACTCCTCTCGTTCCGCACTGCAAGAGGTTGTTCTTGGCTAACTTGTACCAGTGGAGAGAGTGCAGTGCTGGGGGCGGGGGGGCAGGAGGAGGAAAGAATGTATAAAGAAATAATGGCTGAAAATGTCATAAGTTTGGCAAAAAACATAAACCTACAGATTCAAGAAGTTGAGTGAATCCAAGATTAGGTTAAACCCAAAGAAATCCATGCACAGACAAATCATGATTAAACTGCTAAACCCAAAATACAATGAAAAAATCTTATAAGAACCAAAAGAAAACAATGCATTACCTACATGTGAGCAACCACTCAAATCATGACAGATTTCATATCAGAAACCAAAGTTATAATAATACTAGCTTTTAGACTAATAATTTTCAACCAATTTCCCATTTAGAAAAAAATAGTACAGCTCACTGCCAGCATTAATTTAATTTTACATAAACATGCTCTTTGAGGCTGAAGCAAATCTGACTGGTTTTCAACGTGAAAATAAAATATAAAAATTGTTCTTGGAGTTATTTCTAAACAGAACTTGTCTCTAATCCTAATGTAAGAGAAGTGCATACATAAATTGAATTCATCAAATGAATCTTCAGCTAACAACTATTCGAGAATGATGTTAATATTATGTGTAGGAATGCTACATTTTCTAGGATTTGATATTTTCATTGATCGAGAATTACTGTATTTTGTAAATGGAAATACCACTACTAAAAACAGAATACTGTAAGTGGAATGATGTCATTTGTTTCCAAAGACTATCAATATACTAGAGCAATGCAAAAATAATTATAAAAGCGAGATATTTCATGGCAAGCTTTGGGGGTAAGGTTAGGACTGTGATCCTATGAGTTATCTCAGGGTAAATGCTGCAGCTGCAAGAATTCTCAGGGCAGGTGGGAAATGGATTTAAAAATATACTAGTCTCTTAGATCAAGTAGAATACAAAAAGTGCAGTTACAAATCATTATTAAAATGTTAGCTTTTTAATTGCCCATGTGTGATATTGTGATTTATAATAAGAAATATATGTATGGTCTGTCTCCATTCCTGGCACAGAACTCCTAAAACCCTTCATATGGCTTCCAGTTACTGTCTAATGTTTTTTCCTTTCACCCTTCATAACCCCCTTAAACATTTCTTGAGGGATAGGTCTAGTAGTAATGAACTCTTTTAGCTATATTTTTAAATCTGAAGCTGTTTTAATTTCTCTCACTTTTTCTTTTTCTTTTTTTTATAATTTAAAAATTTTTTCAGCTGCAGTTGGCAAATAATATTATATTAGTTTCAGGTGTACATCATAGTGATTAGACATTTATATAACTTATGAAGTGATCACCCCAATAAATCTAGTACCCATCTGATACCACACATAGTTATTACAATATTAATGACTATATTCCTTATGCTATAGTTTATATTCCCATGACTATTTTATAACTACTAATTTGTACTTCTTAATCCCTTCTCCCCTTTCACCAACCCCCCGAAATCCCCGACAATCTGGTAACCATGAAAATGTTTGTACCTATGACTTTGTTTCTGTTTTATTTGTTCATTTATTTTCTTTTTTTAGATTCCACACAGAAGTGAAATCATATGGTGTTTGTCTTTCTCTGTCTGCCTTATTTCACTTAGTATAATACCCTCTAGGTTCATCCACGTTGTTGAGACAGTAAGATTTTATTCTTTTTTGGGTGAGTAAATAGTCCATTGTATGTTTGTACCACCTCTTTGTTATCTATTCGTCCATTGATGAACACCCAGGTTGCCTCTGTATCTTTGCTATTATAAATAATGCTACAATGAACATATGGATTCATGTGTCCCTTTGAAGTAGTATTTTGAGTTTGTTTTTTTTTTTAAATAAATATCCAGAAGTGGGATTACTGGGGCCTTCTTTGTCTCTTGTTACAGTCTTTGTTTTAAAGTCTACTTTGTTTGGTATAAGTATTGCTACTCTAGCTTTTGTTTTGTTTTGTTTCCGTTTTCATGAAATATCTTTCCCATCCCTATACCTTCAGTCTGTGTGTGTCTTTTCATCTGAAATCTCTTATAGGCAGTATATGTAAGGGTCTTGTTTTCTTATTCATTCAGCCACCCTATGTCTCTGGATGTGTAGTTATTGCCATTTTATTATTCATATTTTTTTGAATTTTTTCTTCATGTTAAGTAAATCCCTTTAACAACATTTCTTGTAATATTGGTTTGGTGTTGATGAACTCCTTTAGCCTTTTCTTGTCTGGGAAGTTCTTTAGATGTCCTTCAATTCTAAATGATAGCCTTGCTGGTAGAGTAATCTTGGGGTAGGTCCTTGCTTTTCATCACTTTGAATATTCTGTGCCAATCACTTCTGGTCTGTAAAGTTTCTGTTGAGAAATCAGCTGACAGTCTATGGGAGCTCCCTTGTAGGTAACTAATTGCTTTTCTCTGGCTGCTTTTAAGATTCTCTTTTTGTTTTTAACCTTTGGCATTTGAATTATGATGTGTCTTGGTGTGGGACTCTTTGGATTCATCTTGTTTGGGATTCTATGCATTTCCTAGGTTTGTATGTCTATTTCCTTCATCGGGTTAGGGAAGTTATTTCTTGAAATAGGTTTTCAATTCTTGCTTTCTCTCTTCTCTTTCTGGTACCCCTATGATGTGAGTGTTGGTATGCTTGATGTCATCCCAAAGACCCCTTAAACTATCCTCAATTTTGTTTTGTTTTGTTTTGATTCTTTGTTCTTGTTGCTGTTGTGATTGGTGTTTTCTCTACCTTATTTTCTAAATCACTGATGCTATCTTCAGTTTTATCTAACATACTGTTGATTCCTTCTAGTGTATTCTTCATTTCAGTTATTGTGTTCTTCATTTCTGACTGGTTCTTTAATATGTTTTCTATCTCCACTTTCGAGTTTTCTATTTCTTTGTTAAAGTTTTCACCAAGTTCATCTAGTCTTCCTCTAAGTTCATTGAGCATGTTTATAACCAATGTTTTGAATTATGTATCTGGTAGATTGCTTGTCTCCATTTTGTTTAGTTCTTTTTCTAGAGCTTTGTTCTGTTCTTTCATTTGGGACATGTTTCTTTGTCTCCCCATTTTGGCTGCCTCCCTATGTTTGCTTCTATGTCTTATGTAGTGTTGCTCTTAATAAAGTGGCATTATGCAATAGGTGTCATTTGGGGTCCAGCAGTGTACTCTCCCTGGTTACCTGAGCTGGGTGCTCCAGATATGTCCCTTGTGTGGGTTGTATATGTTTTCCTGTTATAGTGTGTCTTCATTACTGTTTGCACACCAACGGGAGGGATTGACCCTGAGGCTCATTGGTTATGAGGACTGACTGTGAATACAGTAAAGGAGCTGTTATGCAGGATTCACTTTAGTAGGGCTCTGGTGCCTGCCCAGTCTGCCCTTTGGATGTGTCCTCCTTGGGTGTGGCCCCAAGTGGTGCTCTGTCAAGCTGGCTACTGGGCATGCCACCTCTGGGTCCTCCTATGAGGGGCTCAACCACAGGCCAAGTTCAGCTGAAGCCTGTGCCTGGCCTGGGGCCACCTAGGATAAGCCACAAAGCAATATGAAGATAGTTACCATCTGTACTGGGCTTTGAGTTCCCAAGGCTGGCTGCTGCTAGTGCTGGGCTTGTGGCTGCTCAGCAGGAGATACAGGACACACTGAGGCCAGGTGCTGCTTGTTTAGGGTTTGTGAACCTTTGAGACATTTTAGGAAATAGCACAGCATGAGCTGAGACAGGCCATTTGTATGGAAAAGCCACTGGAAGCACCTTGGGTAGGCCTGCAAGTTGGATGGGGCAGGGTCTTAGGAAATCACCTGGGTAAGGTGACCTGTGTTAACTATGTTGATGGAGACTCAGATGTGGCACCTGTTGGGTCTGCAAGCTGGCTGGGGGATGGCTCAACAAAGAAATAATGCCTTCTGCCAGCACTTTTATCTGGGAGAAAGCTGCTCCTCCAGCCCTTGCCCTGAAGCCAGGCAGCTCAGTTCCTCCCTGTATCACCCTGGCGCCTTTCAAGCTGCTGCCCCAGTGCTGGAGCTCACAGTGAGTGAATCCATTATGAAGTAAGTACACATGGGCCCCTTAAGAGAAAAGTCTGTGACTCCTTCAATCCTCTGTCTCACTCAGCCACAATCTTTGCTGGTTTTCACAGCCAGAAGTTATGGGGACTTCTCTTCCCGGGTCTGGAACTCTGAGCTGGGGAGCCTGGTGTGGGGCTTGGATCCCTTGCTCCTCCTGGCGAACCTCCACAGCCAAGATATTCTTCCCAATTTTTAACTGCCACATATGAGTGTGGTGACCAGCCTCTTTTGCATCTATGCCCCTCCTACCAGTCTCAAGGTGGCTTCTTCGTATGTCCTCAGTTGTAGGACTTTTGTTCAGCTAGACTTTAGGTAATTCTCAATGACGGTTATTCTGTAATTAGTTGTAATTTTGATGTGGTTGTAAGAGGAGGCAAGTACAGCATTTACCTTCTCTGCCATCTTGACTGAGATCTCTCTCACTTTTGGTAGACAGTTGCTGGATATAGAGTTCTTGCTCAACAGTTTTTTTCTTTTAGCATTTTGAATATATCAGCTAACTGCCTTCTGTCTTCCAAAGCTTCTGATGAGAAATCTGCTGATAACTTTATTGAGGATCTCTTATATGTGATGAGTCACTTCTCACTTGCTGCTTTCGAGATTCTTTTTTTCTTTGGTTTTTGAAAATTTGATTATAACGTGTCTCAGTGTGAATCTTTTTGTTTTCTTACTTGGAGTTTATTGAGCTTCCTAAATGTTTACATTTATGTCTTTCATCAAATTTGGGGAATTTTCAGCCATTATTTCTTCAAAAGTTCTTTCTGCTCCCTTTCTCTCTTCTTCTTCCGGCACTCTCACAGTGTGTATGTTGGTCTGCTTGATAGTGTTCTATAGGTCCCTTAGACTCTATTCATTTTTCAATCTTTTTTCTTTCTGTTCCTCAAACTCAATAATTTTCATTGTCTTATCTTAAAGTTCACTGATTCCTTTTTCTGTCTGCTCAAACCTTCTACTGAATCCCTCTAGTAAGATTTTCATTTCAGCTATTATACATTTTAGTTCCAGAACTTTTTTTTTCTAGGTTTTTTTTTTTGTCTTTACTGATATTTATATTTTGTTCATGCATCATTTTGTTGACTTTTTCTACATATGCTTTTAATTGTTTAAGTGTCTTTCAGACAGGTAATTATTAGGGACAGTTTCCATTGCTTTATATTTGAACGGGTCACATTTTCCTATTTCTATGCATGCCTTGAGATTTTGTTGTTGTTGTTGTTGTTGAAAACCAAACATTTGAATATAAAATGTGATAACTCTGAACATCAGATTTCCCCCCATCTCCAAGGTATGCTATTTTTTTGTTATTTTTTGTTGCTCTTTTTTTAAATTGTTGTAGGCTGTCCCTGCACCAAGGATCACCCTGGTATATAGAGTTAAGGTCTTCTGAGGTCTTTTCTGAGCTTGCACTTACTCTGGATATTCACAGTTACTTTCTAGTTTTCCATGTATATGCAGTTGTTTTTGAATGCTCTAGTCTTTACTATCTGGCTCCCAAAGGGTGGGGGGAACAAAGGTGGGAAAAATGGGCACCAGCCCTTTAAGTCTCCTAAAAGTCACTTCAGCTGAGGTAGAGGGACTTGCAACAACAATGACTGCCTGCTTCTTTGTCTGCAACTCTGTGATCAGAAGCAGCAATAAGTGATCAGAGCCCAGATTCTTAATATTTGGAGGACAAGGTGCTTTTTGCCCACCTGGGTCCTGAAGGGTGTATGTGAGCTGCTCCATGAACACTTTCACAGCTGCCTGCCACAGGGCTGCTGCTACTGTGCTAAGATCCAAAGCTGACTGAAATTAACCAAAATCTACCATCCAAGCCTTGTCCTGGAAGTTTTCGGTCTTTGATAGACTCCAAAGTCAGTTACATAAGACAGATTCTGTCAGTACAATTGTTGTCTAGGTGGTGAGACAGATTTCTGGTGCTTCCTACTCTGCCATTCCCCAGAATTCACTCTGAGCTTTTTTTTGAGGGGGGCGGTGATGGAATTGTTCTAAAATTGATTGTGGTGATGATTGTATATATTTGTGAATGTAATAAAAACCTTTGATTTGTACGCTTTAAAGATGTGAATTGTATAATATGTGAATTATATTACTAGAAAGCTGTTACCAAAAAAAAAAAAAAAAAAGTGCTGCCCTTCCCAGAGGGAAGCAGTTCAATAGAATCAACCTGCCATCATCAAGCTGGCTAATCCTCTTAAGGAATGGTGCCACATTGGGGATTCATTGTTAGTCTTTGTTGCTGGCATATTGGACACTTATCAGTAGCCAGATCAGCCTTCTGATCAGAAAGTTCTTGCTGCTGAGCTCATGTACAACTTCCATTACTGCCACCTTGGCTACATTGTTAATGAGCTGATTGAGCAGTGACAGGAGTGGCTAGAGAAAGTGGCTGACTGATGTCCACAGAATGGGTTATCCTACCTTCCTAAAATCTTATTTTCTGTGGTCACTCTTTGGTGAGCATTCACGTGGGACACAATCATCTTCCCATTCTGGAAAGATCTATCCATGTATCTCTTCCCTGACTTCCTTGTAGCAGTCTCTGATCATCTAACAAAACCATTTTCTTTTTTTAAACTTTAAGTGTGCTGATTACTCTAGCACACATCTGACACTGCACACAATTATAATAATGTTGACTGTGTACCCTATGTTATACTCTAAATCTCCATGACTATTTTGTAACTACAAATTTGTTCTTCTTCATCCCTTCACCTTTTTCACCCAGCCCCCCAGTGCCCTTCCCCTCTGACAATCACCAGTTTGTTCTCTGTATCTGAGTCTGTTTTCATTTAGTTTGTTCATTTCTTTTTTCCTTGGATTCTGCTTATAAGTGAAATTATATGGTATTTATCTTTCTCTGTCTGACTTAGTTCACTCAGCATAATACCCTCTAGGTCTATCTATGTTGTGGCAAATGCTAAGATTTCTTTCTTTTTTTTTTAATATCTAAGTATAACCAAACCATTTTCAACCAGTCTCTGACCATCTAGTCAAACCATTAGTCACAACGCATGAATTGATATAGATCCATATTTATGAACATCTCTCCTTCTTGCACCTGGTTGCCCAGGTGCACTGCTCAAATTTCTGACCATTTGGAAAATTTCCTTTACTCCTATCCCCTGGGACTGTCCCAGAATGGAGCTGTAGTGATGTAGCTGTTCAATTTTGGGTGGTGCCCGCATGTCCTACAGAACTATATGTAAACCATACCTGAGTTTTTTCTTCCTTAATCAACTGGTCATAACCAATGACCAGGAACTCCCCATAACCAATAAGTATGGTTTGAGAGAGAGAAGGCAAAGAAGCAGGAATCAGGGATCTGGGTATCCGGGTGCTTCCTCATGCAAATTACTTGTGCCTTCAAGACCTCCACAAATTGATGCTGTATGCCTAATTTTATGACTTCTCGAATCAGGCAACACACAGGTAATGATGGGTGGTATCTCAGTTTGCACAGTATCTTAGTGGCCCATGGTCAAGTGTTTAGTCTCTATTAAAGCCCAGTAGAAAGCCAAAAACCATTTCTCAAAAGTAGAGTAATTTTCAGAGAATGGCATGACTTTGCTCCAAAATCTTAAAGGTCTGAATTGTGATTCACCTATAGGGGACTGCCAAAATCTCCAAACAGCATCCCTATCCACCAATGACACTCAGGCACCATCATATCAGCCTGAATCCATTGCAGAGCTTTTCTTTTTCTGGAGCTCACTCAAAACTGGTAGCATTTCAGATTGCTTAGCAAATGGGTTACACCAGTCTTCCCAAATGAGGTATATGTTGATCCCAAAATCCAAAGGGGCTCCCAAGGCATTGTGCCTCACTCTTAGTGTCAGGAGGGGCCAGATGCAGCAACTTTTCCTTCACCTAGGAAACATGGCTCAAATCACTGGACCCCAAGAACTTCTAAGGGCCTGAAGTGACAGGTCCTTGAATTTTTGTGTGTGGGATTTATTTCTCATCATCTGGCTCATAAGTGTCACCAACACTTATTGCTCATCAAAGCTAATCATCATGATATCATCAATGTAGGACCAGCATGATGTCCTATATAGAAGGAAGTGAGTAAGGTCAACCCAGACCATATTATAACATTAGGGCTGGAACATGGGTATACCTCTGAAGTGGGACAGTGAAGGTGTATTGTTGGCTTTGCCAGCTGAAAACAAACTTCTTCTGATGTTCTTTTCTAACAGATATAGATAAAAATAACATTTCCAGGTCAATAACTGCATACTAGGTCCCAGGAGATGTGTTGATTGCTCCAGTAAAAAAAAAAAAAAAAAAACATTTGGAACAGCAGCTGCAATTGGAGCCACCGCCTGATTAAGTTTATAATGATCTACTGCCATTATTCAAGATTCCTCTGTCTTCTGCGCAGGCCAAAGAGACAAGTTGGATTGGGTTGTAGTAGGAATCACCACCCCCACATCTTTCAAGTCCTTGGTGGCACTAATATCTGCAATTTGTCCAGGATTGTGGTGTTGCTTTTAGCTTAGTATTTTCATAGGCAGACTCCTAATGGCTCCCACTTGCCTTTTCCTACCATGTTATCCCTCACTCCATGAGTCAGGGAACCAATGCTGGGATTCTTCTAGTTGCTCAAGATGTCTATCCCAATTATGTTTTTCAGCATTGAGGAAATATCCACAGGTGTATTCAGGAACTGATTAGGCCCTCTGTGAGACAGACCTTCCCCCCAAACACCATTGATCACCTGACCTCCATACTTCTTCTCTGACTGGTAAACCACAGTGACATTTTAGAATTCCAGAAATTAGAGTCTGTTTAGGCCCAGTGTCCAGTAATCCTTGAAAAATCTAATTATTTCCCTTTCCCCAGTGCATAGTCACCTGGCAAATGGCTACATATCTTTTTGGAGAAGTCTAGGAAAAAAATTAACAGCATACATTTTTTGGCAGTGTAACAAGATCAAAGGAGCCTCAAAAGAATCTGGCCTCTCCTTGATCAAGGGCTCAACTGAGGGAAGTAATTGAGGGGCCATAATCTCTACTTTGGTCTTTCAGGGCAGACTCCCATTTGCTAGGCCCAGCACTTATTCACTTTTTCAAATCAAGCAAGACTTTAGTAGGCTCCCTACTTACTTCATTTCTAGGAGATACCATGATAAATTAGTGAATGCCAAAGATCTCTGGGAGTCAGACTATTCTTATTACTGTTTTAGCTTCATTAGCCACTGTAGTAACCATGTCCACCTTATATTTGTCATATAAGTGCCACCAGCTCCCTACCACCCCTGGGTCCCATCATACCTACTGCATTTAGAGATCCCCATTCAAAGGTAGCCAATTCCACTAGAATTTCTGAACTACAAAAAAGAGCCACCACAGAGGTCTTAAAGGATGCAGAACTCCCCCTCATGAATTTATTTCTGATAGCTACATGCTAGCTAAAGATAGCGATATCATTGCATCTCTTGACCCTCCCAGTGTATGTGAATAAGCAAGTCTTAAGAGACAAAGCTACTCAGCAATCCAATCTCCCTAAGCCTGTGTGGGTTTTCTTCCAGTTTTATTGAGATATATTGACAAATAAAAATTATATAGAATTAATATGTACAATATGATGTTTTGATATATGCATACACTGTGAAATGATTACCAAAATCAAGCTAATTAACACTTCCATCACTTCACATAATTATTCTTTTCCCCCGCTGTGGTGAAAACACTTAACATCTACTCTCAGCAAATTTCAGTATTATGGTAATAAATACAGTATTATTAACTATAGTTACTATACTGTACATTACATCTCCAGAACTTATTTATCTTATATAATTGAAAATTTATGCCCTTTGACCAACATCTCCTCATTTCTCCCACCCTCCAAACCCTTAGCAACCACCACTTATTCTCTGTTTTTATGAGTGTGAATTTTTGAGATTCCACTTATAAGTGATATCATGCAATATTTCTTTCTCTTTGTCTGGTTTACTTCATTTAGCATAGTGTCCTCCAGGTCCTAAGCCTTTAAAGAGTTTCCTCTATAGCAGGGGTCAGTACATTACCTCCCAAGGGCCAAATGTAGCCCACAGGCTGTTTTTGTATGGCCCATAGGCTAAAGTGGTTTTTACATTTTGAATTAAAATAAAATCAAAAGAATAATAATATTTATGACATATAAAAATGATTTGAAATTCAAATTTCAGTCTTCACAGACTTTTATTGGAACACAGCCATGTTCATTCATTTATAAATTGTCTTTGGCTGATTTTCTGCTACAGTGGGAAAGTTAAATTGTTGTAACTGACACTGGCCTGTAAAACCTAAAACATTTACTCTCTGGCCTTTTATTTAAAAAATTTGCTGACTCGTGCTCTACAATATACAAGGGACCTTCTGACATCTCAACCTCATATAGGCCGCCTTTGGGTCCATATATCAGTCAACCAACCAAGCAAATTATCAGAGCCATTTTTAGCCTGTCAAGATCATACAGTGAATCCAAAATCTCTGCTTAGTGGGCCGATATCAATAAATTTGTCCTGATCCAACTTTATATTCTCTACCTTGATTCCATACCCTTAAGATCCATTTCCACATATATTTTCCAGTTTTATGTTGATATAACTGGCAAACAGAAGTTGGCAAATTGTTTTGGTGTCACATTGCACCTCCTTGTGGGTCATATTTTGAACCTCACTTTTGGATTCTGTTGAGACTTGAGTCTAGTTATAGGTCTTAGAAGCAAGAAAAAGTGATAGGAGTAGGTCCTAAGGATCAGCCAGGACTTGTCAGACAACTGCCTTAGGGAAGGCCATTACGGTTTCTTTAGACAATAGCAGACTAACCTCTGTAGACAGGGGTGCAGGCTGCTTTTATGGGCAAAGAAGACTCAGTAGAATTTAGGGGTTTTAGGTCCTCAGCCTTATTAGAATCTGCTCATATGTCCCCATCCCAATTTTTAGGATCCTATTTCTTCCCAATCAACACCCTAAGTTTAACAAAAGAGACCCTGTGAGGTTAGAAGTTTCATTTGTGTTGTAATCCAGCCACCCACAGGATCTGACTTTGAGTTTGGTTTGCAGAACTCAGGCTCAAGGCTATGGAAAATAAGTTCCTTTCAGCACAGGCATAGCAGCTTTTAAGTTTCTTATACAGATCTTGAGCTGGTAATTTAAAGCTCTGAGCTCATCATTTCCTCCCGCCCCAACTTTTCCATCACAGAAACAACCAACCAACCAACCCAATTACACTCTTTATTTTAACTGAAATGTTCTATGGAAGCAAATACTTGGTCATCAGAGCCTTGTCTTCTATAAGAACCTGCTACAGGAAGCTACTGGTAATGATCTGAGTAACTGTTTTGCCACTTCATGCCATGAACCTATCAGTGCCCCCTTAACCACTAGAAACAGGATCATTAATGACTATAAATCTAGTTATATCAGAGAACCTATTCCAGAAAAACCTAGAACTCATCTCTAAGATTCTTTTTTTCTGAACCATTCTGAGACCAAATTCTGTGTCCGCGAAGGAGAACCACTAATGAGCGTGCACACACACGCATGCACACACACACACACCAGGAATTTTACCTTTCACAATTGTGGGAGCTAGTTAAGCTGTTTCTGTAAGGCTTTTATCTCTGTGCTTGAGGCTGGAACTTACAGTCCATGGAGTAGGCAGTCAGGAAGGGAAGATGGATGTAAGGCTGGGAGAGCAAAAACAATCTGGAACGCACAAGCACAAACTGGTGTCCACAAAGATGGACTGAATTCCATGTTATTTTTGTGGTCTCTGACCTTGGTAGTGCAGGTGTCTTGCTGAAGCCAGGGCTCTTCATCACGGGGCTAAGCACACCCCTGGTCCAGGAGTTGGAGAAGCTGAAGGAGGATCCAGGGGGAGGTAGAGCAGTTGTAGGCTGAGTTGTTGCCTTCCTTGTAAGCAACAAAATGCTGCTGCTCCAACTTCTACCCAGCAATTCCTCCACAAAGAGCTCTTACGGCCTTCCCTAACCATTAGCAAGAAGGAAAGTTTTGGGAAATGAAGTTTAACCTAGATAAGTGGACATATTGCAAAGTCAATTCAGAGGATGTTTCAAATCCTGTTTAATGTCTCCCTAGCAGGAGCTGGAGCCCATTAACTCACCAGCCTCACCAATTAGCAGCAAACATACCTCACCGAAGCAAGCAGTGACAGACTCTGCCAACACCCCAAGAAAAAAACAATCTTGCTTCATGTGAAGAAATCAGATTCCAGTTAATGTGATTTGGCCTTAATTTTTCCAGAATAAGAAATTGTCAGTATTGTACTTGGAAGCCTGGCTGCATTACAGGAGCCATTCCATTAGCTCTTGGCAAGGAATCTCTCCCTTGATATAAGGGTAAATGCAGAGGCTTCATTTCAGACACTATGCAACAGAAAAAGGTGTCTTATGCCAGAAGGGGTTTGAACAGCAGATGACAGCCTTTGGGGAGCATTGAGGCACTATTAGAGAGAATTCTAGATGTTTTTCCCAAGTCTCAAATTCAGTGTTCTGTCGTCTGGAGGTCTCAACAGACTCAATTCTTAAGAATTATCTTTTCCTTCCATGTTTAAATAAAAATAGCTTAAGCCCTGATCCCTTGACTTGGGAGAAACTCAGCATCCTCCTCAGCAGATCAACAAATTCTTCAGGACTATTGTTTTCCCTGATGGTATTCGGGATATCCTGAACTCAGCTAAAGACTACATTTCCCAGTTTCTTTTTGCGGATAGAGGTGGCCAATCAGACGCAAATAGAAGTCTTTGGGAGGGGATTCTGGAAACTCTTTAAAAGGGGATGAGTCACCTAGTGGTGCATTTCCCCCAACTTTTTATTTTCCTCTTTCTTTTTTTCCTGAAATGTGGCATGATGGCTGAGGCTCCTGCAGTCACTTTGTGACCCTGAGGATTGGAGCCACATGCTAAGGATTAACTCAATTTCTAGCCCCTCTCTCCTTATTGGAGGATAGGGAGTGGGGTTGAAAGTTTTAAGCTTCTAATCATGGCTTAGTCATTCTGGTGATCAGCTCCCACCTGGGAGTTCACTAAGTGGTGCCTCATTAGAACAAAAGATGTGCCTATAACCCAGGAAATTACAAGGGATTTAAGAACTCTGCATCAGGAACTGAGGTCAAAGACCAAATATTAGAATAAAAGATGCTCCCAGTGCTCTTATCGCTTAGGAAATTGTAGGGTTTTAGGAACTGCATGCCAGGAACTGGGTGTAAAAACAAATATATGTATTTTTTATTATTTCACAATGACCAAACTGAATCACCTGGGGAGTTTCTCCCTCCACCCCAATTAGGAGGTCCCATTGTACATGACACTTTCAGAATCCTGTTGCTCTGTCTCTGGTCCAGGATCAGAGAAAGTCGACACCACGCAGAACATAACTGCTTTTTTGTTTTCAATTTTGTCGTGTTTTATATTGAGGTATAGCTAACACATAGTAAAGTACACAGATCTTAAATGTATATGACACTCTGGTCAGTTCTGACCAATATATACATTCCTGTAATCTGCACCACTATCGGAATACAGAACATTTCAATCATTCGAGAACATTCTTTCGTGCTCCTTCTCAGTCAACCCCCAACCCCCACAGTAGAGGCAACATAATAGTAGTAGTGATGCAGGATGGGCAAATCTTTCCGAGTGAGGGAGGACTCAAGCCTTTCACCTACAAAGAGAGAGCATCCTTGACTGCGTGCAGAAAAGAATTCAAGAACAAGTCAGAGTTAGAAACAAAAAAGAAAGTTTATTCAAGAAGCAATAACGCTCCATAGACAAGAGAGTGGTCTCCTCTCAAAGCCAGAGAATGAGTCCTTGAGTATTCCAAGAACTGGGTTTAAATCTGTTTTCCTTTCAGGGGATGGGTATGCAGCGTTAAAAGCATGGGAAGTACTTGTTAGCAATCTCAGCAGGAATTTTCTTGTAGGTTCCCAGTGGTCTGGCCTAGTCTTATGCCGATCAGCCAGGTTCCAGTGTCTAACAGCACGTAGCAGGTTCTGAATGCAGCCTGGTTTAATATTTACTCAGTTTGAGTCGTCTTCATGCCGCTTTCCTATATTATTCAAGGCAACTATTATTCTGACTTCTATCATCGTCAATTAGCTTTGCTTATTCCAGAAATTCATTTAAGTGGAATTATACAGTCTGAGTTCTTTCATATCTGGCTCCTTTTACTCAGAATAATGCTTTTGCGATTCATCCATGTGTTGTGTGCACCAGTCGACCCTCCTTTTTATTGCTGAGCAGTATTCCACTGCACAATTTGTATCTGCTCACCTATACTGTGGACTTCTAGGTCGTTTCCGGTTTTTTGTATTTTACAAATATTGTTGTTATAAACAGTCATGGACAAATCTTTGTGTGGACATCTGGTTTTCTTTCTCTAGGATAGATATCTAAGAATTGAATTGTCGGGTTGTATGTAAAGTGTACATTTACCTTGGAAAGAAACTGATAGTTTTCTAAAGTGATTGTACCAATTTTACACTTCAAGATATAGCAATATATGAAAATTCTACTTGCTCCACATCCTCTTGAATACTTGGTATTGTTAGTCTTTTTAATATTAGCTTTTCTGTGTAAAATAGTTTAACATTCTGGTTTTCATTTACTTTTTACTGATGACCAATGATATTGAGCATTTCTTCATGTGTTAATTGGCCATTTAGATATCTTTTGTGTGTGTGTGCATAACTGCATCTCAATGCCCACAGGTTAGTGACTGGACATTGGAATGGTGTGGCCAAAAATCTCATCACCTTCACAACTATACTGGCCAGAAGAAAATAGCCAATTAGATAGAAAGATGGTCTCTCTTTTGGTCTTCCAAATATCATAGCAGGGCCTCTAATTAGCAGAGCTGATCCACATCCAGAACCCTATCCCTGGGGCATCTGGAAAACATAGTATTAGCTTTTTCATCTCTATCCCATGGGAAGATGGAATGAGGGGTGAATGGATGTAGATTGTCAATCCTCCACTCATCCACGCAGTGGGTCAGCACTGCCCTCGATCTGCCCTGGAGGCCGTCAGGTATTCTCCTGAGCTGGTGAATCCTCAAGCACAGGCTGTGCTCCAGTGGTGGCACATGAGATGATTTTAGGCCCCAGATAATTTTAACTCACATTGAATTCCATCACAGAAGAGTAAATCACTTTTTGAATATCTTTTAATTCATCAAATGATATGAGGGAGGAAGGATCTGTGTAGTAAAGAATTAACCTTACCCAGAAAGAGGTCTGGCTTATGCTCTCAGCTCCTGGAAAGTAAGCCCCTGGAGTGTCCTGCCTGGAAAAGAGCATCTTTGTTTACTCAGGGGTCTTGGGTCACCCCAGATAGCTTCTAACCACGGAATTGATCGTGGGGTCTTTGGGCCACAGGTGTCAGCTCAACTTCCAGAGGAGCTAGAAACTAAGGTGACTACATGGGTGGTTAGTCATTTCTTTCTGATCAAGCTCCAATAAAAGCTCTGGACACCAAGGCTTGCAGGATCTTCCGTGCGTGGCAATACTTTATGCATGTTGTTGCACATTGTTGCCAGAAAGTAGCACTATCCATGGCTCCACTGGGAGAAGACAGCTGGAAGCTCTGTGCTTGGAACTTTCTTGGACTCTGCGGCATGTGTTTCTTTCCTTGGCTAATTCTAATTTGGTTTATTTTACTGTAATGAACTGTAACTATGAGTATAACAGCTTTCAGTGAGTTCTGTGAGCACTTCCAGCAAATTATTGAATCTGAGGGTGGTCTTGGGGACAAACTTGCAGTTAGTGTCAGAAGTGATGGTGGTCTCAGGCCTCCCAAGCTCTGCAGTGTCTTTGGGAAGACACTTTATGGCCTTCTCCAACAGAGTAGACTCTGGTCTCTGGCTCAGTGCCTTCAGTCAGCAACTCATTATCCAGCTAGAATACAATTAATCTCTTTGCCTGTTTGTTTTCTTTGGGTTTATCTTTATGGCTATCTTCTATTTATATCAAGCAGTACTGGTTTTCCATATCTGATTGTGCCTTTAAAATAAATGTTATTTACGTTAAAAAGGGAATCAACATATGTGTGTGTGTACACATATGTAATATACATGTATAGGTATATATACATATATATATGTATATGAATGATATTCCTTCCCAGTTAAGCATCTATTCTGATTAGTAGGTGGTAGGTGCCAATCAAAAAATATCTTTAATGTCCTCCCTATATGTATATAATATGTATATCCCATACAAGATATATCAGATATGTAATATATGTATATTATTCTCAATATATGTATATACATAATACAGAATATATATCACATATATACAATGCATATCACATCCAACATATGTATTTGTTTTCATTGGATTTATCTTTTTGGCTATCTTCTATTTATATGAAGCAGTACTGTGTTTCCATATGTGATTATGTCTTTTAAAATAAGTTTAAGTTTAAAGAGAGTGGATCTCTTAAAAGTAAATAATAATACAAGTGGGATGAAATGTGGCAAAAATTGAGAAAAAAAAATATAGAGAGTCATACTGTGATACACTCCAATATTCTTTTGTACTTTATTACTACTTTTCCTTTTGTTTTTTTCCTATGCTACTCACAGCCCACTAAACTGATTTCATAACCCATAAGGAGGCTGTGACCTGAAGTTTGCGAAATATTGTTATGCAACCACTTGTCAATAGAACCTTGTCTCTTTCCTTGGCATGATGACCCTTAAGCCTGGGCAGAGGCCTCTGCCCCAAGCCTGTGCTTTGAGAGCCCACTCTGGAAGCATCTGGCTGAGCAACTACTCATGGACACAGAACCCAAGAGCCTTCAGGAAGTGCCTACTGGAGCCTACGCCCCTTTCTGACCATGTTCTGGGAATCAGAGACCCTGGAATTCTCCACCCAAACTGCTCTGAGCCCACTCCAGGGCCGTTATGGTCTTCTTGGTGGGTATTCCCTTAAATCAAGAGGTAGCCCAGAGCCAGTCATCTGTGGGTTGATAGTATGGATGACACTTAGATGTGCAAGCTGAGTGTCCACACTCATGTGTGTGAGACCCCTCGCAGTGCAGGAGGGACCCAGAGTGCGAAGAAAAGAGGATCACTGTGGGCCCGGGATCTCCACTGTGCTTGCCCAGTTACCAATGTTACCTTCACTGTTAGGGGTGAGCTGGCACTGGGCAGAATCCAGCACTGACCCTCTCAATGGCTAGAGTCCCCACAGCCTGCTCGCTAATCCCTTCTGCTTTATCCCAGGCCAGCTTCATTCATTCTTGCCTTTGTTTGTGAGTGCATGACCCCCTCACTCTACTCCTCAAGGGGACCTTCTCCAGCCCCTGCCACTTTCTTCCACTCCCAGTTATGAATGATCGGAGATCATGAGACAAGGACCACAGTGCTTTACTTTTTATCTGAACAGAATGGTGCTGGGGGAAGCCAGGTAGCCTTCAGGGCAGGGAGGGTTGGGAAGGTAGGGGGCTCACGCCATCAGCTCTGGCTCTGGCTCCATCTGTGTCTTCCCTCTCAAGCTGGGCTTTACTCATTATGCTGTAGGCTCTGCAAGGGGAGGGAGGAGGCTGGTATGAGCCAGTGGAGGCTCAGTCTCAGGTGTCATCAGGTCATTGGCCCCACTTCCAAAGGGCTCACCTGTTATAATTCCGGCATAATCGGGGCAACTGTCTACACTTGCCACCTGTGGGTGAAGGAAATGATCCAGTCATGAGTTAAAAGAATGTTGATTTCTACATGTGCTCTGGATCCTGGAAGAAAAAGCCCATCAACCGTGCCCCTTGGGAAGCATCAAGGCAACTCTGAGCAAGTGATGAGAAGCAGACAGCAGAAGAGCTGATGTAGGGCCCAAGGGAGGAGCCCCCCCCTACACACAGAGGAGCCCTTTGAAAACCTTCCCACCTTGTGTGTTATTCGTTTGTTCAGCAAATGTTTAATGTGCACCTACTAGGTGCCAGTTACTGATCTAGGCACTGGGGACACCACTGTGAACAAGAACAACTAAAATCCCTGCTCTAGTAGAGCTGACATTCTAGTGAGGGAGACTAACAATGAGAAAACCAACTAAGTCAAGCGTATGGATGGTGATAAGTCAGATGGTTATGAGTGCTGTGAAGAAAAAGAAAGTCAGGAAGGAGGCAGAAGACCTGAAGGAGGTGAGGGGAGAGCCACTTGGATCTGGAGGAAGGGTATTCCAGGCAGAGAGAACAACCTGGATGTATTAGAGGAGGGAGGGTTAGAAGACAAAGGGGACTTCTGAAATCAGCCCTCTTGTCTCCTGGCCACCATCTCTGCCTCCCCTGCTCCCTGGCCTCTTCTAGGCCCTTCCTGCAGTTATTGCCACATCAGCTCATTCCTGCGCCCAGGGTTCTGCACTTACTCCTCCCTCTATTTGTTTGTTTGTTTTTTAAATCATCGTTCTCATCCTCAGGAATCAGTTCCGATTTTACCTCTTGAGAGGGAACACCTCTCCCTGTTCCTCTCAGTCACGTGGTATGGCTTTATTTTCCTCATGGTCATTATCTTTCTCTGTATCCACTCTGCTCATTAGTGCATTTACTTGTTTGTTGTCATCCCCCCACCAGATGTCAGTTCCCCCAGGGCAGGACCAGCATCACAGCACAGGTTGGGCACAGAGTAGGTGTCCAGAAATATTTGTCTTTGGAGCAATTTATGTACCCAGAACCAACATTCAGGTTCTGTCTCCAATTCTTATGTGCTGTGTGGCCTTGGGAAAACCCCTCAACTCTCTGAGCCTCACTTTTCCTACACAGGAGAGAATAGGACCAGGCACAAAGTCAGGATCAATAAACACATGTTGCTTGATCCCCAATTCAATTCAGGTATGTGTTAACAATCTCTTTTTATTACTGTTAGTGTTCTGCCTCCCATCTTAAGACTAAAAAGATGTGGCTGTGCCCGCTTCCCTGATGAAGAAGTTGGACAAGAGAGATAATGAAACTTGGTGTAGATTACATAGCTTAACTGAAAGCTTGCAAACTGGTGGCCCTCATATTTTATTTAATCTGCAGCATTTTTTAAATTAATTAATTTTTTTAATTGAAGAAATTATTTAAATTCCCTCCCCCTGTCCACCTCCCCCAAATCTGCAGCATTTTAAAAACTTTTAAAAAATAGTTCCTCTGTTAGTCTCCCTCTGCCTGCTTCCCTGTGCAATGCTAAGCCCTGGGAGGTTGACCTGAGAGTCCAGTCTCCAGCACCTTGCCCTCTACTTGAACTTTGGCAAGAGAGAAGAGGGCAGCGGGAGAGAAAGGTTTATACATCTGGTTCCCTTCACCCCTGCACCCTCCTGGCTGAGTTACAATGATGCAGTACCTGCAAACTTCTCTGACAGTTCCATCTCTCACCAGGCCCCAGCACAGCCATTATCTCCCCTCATTCTTTCAGGCCCATGTGATCACAGCTCCCCACTGTCACTAGTGCTGGAGGCCGCATGATCCCGTTACCCTGCTGCCACCACATAAACAAGCCCAGGCCAGCATGCTGGAGGGTAAAGACCACAAGGCGAAGAACCAAAGTGCCCACAGAAGCAGAGCTTCCTGTTAACCTGCAGTTGACCTTATTGCATGAATAAATCCAGCTGTGACCAGAACAACCACCCAGCTGAGCCCAGCCTACATTTCCAGATTGCACAATTGAGAACTAAGTAGATGGCTGCCATTTTAAGCCACTGAATTCTGGGGTGGTTTGTATGGCTATGAAGCTAGGGATATGCCTCATTTAAAACCACCTTGCCCAAAGGCCTTCAAGAACCTACCCCCCTCCCCCAACCTCAGAGTTTACTCCAAGGCCTTCCCCCTCCCATTCTTAGTGTCCCTCCCGCCCAATGCCCATTCTCACTGGTGAGGATGACAATGCCTGTGATGAACAGCACAGCTGCGACTATCAGCCCCCGTTTCCGGAGAGTGACTTCGTCTGCAGAGAGAAAAGCGGAGGAGTATGGTGAGAGGAGCTTCACCCCTCCCCTCCCCCACTCCCACATCCTCCAAGGGTAACTTACCATAGGAGAAGGGGTCATCCTCACTTGAACCTGCAGGAGACAGACAGGGAGCAAGTTGGAGCTCAACAAGGGTTTGTGGAGTAAACTGGTGAATGACAGGGTCAGGGAGAAGGGACATCTGTGTCTCAGCCTTGGTGCACTTAAAGCAAAACCCAAAGTCCTCATGTGACAACAGTCCGGCTCCCATCACCTCTCTAACTTCACCTCCTCACTCTCTCCTTACTCATTTTCTCCAGCCCTGCGGGTGCCCTACCAGGCCACGTGTCACCTCAGGGCCTTTGCACTGGCCGCTCCCTCTGTCTGGAGCACCTGTCCCCAGAGAGCCTCATGGCCTCCCCCTCAGCTCCTTCTCAGAGAGTACTCTGTGGCCCTTTACAGAAATAAATACTCCCCAGTCACTCTCTCAGCCTAACTCTGTTTTATTTTTCTTGATAGCAACTTAAAACCACTTGACATATAATTATTATGATTATTTATTATCTCTCTCCCCACTAAATGTCTGCCCCGTGAAGGCAGAGATTTTTATTGTCTTGTTCACTGTTGTATCCCTGGCATTTGAATAGTGGCTGGCACATAGGTAGGTGCTCGATGAATATTTTTTGAATGAACGAATGAATGAATAGACTGTGTGATCTATGGGCGTATTATTCCCATCTGTTCATTAGGGTCGGCTAGGCAGGAAGTGGAAGACAGAACCACGAGGGGAAGAACCATGGTGCCCCTAGAAACAGAGCTCCCTGTTGATCCCCAAACTGATCTCAGATGCATGAGTAAGTCCAGATGAGACCAGAAGAACAACGCAGCTAAACCCAGGCCAGACTTCCCAATTGCAGATTCAAGTTTAGTTCTCAAGAACTAAATAAATGGTTGTCATTTTAAGTCATTGAAATGTTTTTAGGTGGTTTGCATGCAGCATTCATTAATCTACTCAGGTTTTTATTGCATGTCTACCCCGTGCCCACCATCTGCCAGCCTCGAAGTCATATATTCACCCCACATATGTTTACCGAGGAGTAGTCTGCCCTGGAAATACACGGTGAATAGGAGATAGCCTATTTCCAGTCTGGGAAGGGAGTTACTGACTAGTCAGCCTGAGAGTAGGGTCCATCATGAAGTCTTTGCCTAGAGACTGCTTGGAGAGCATGGTGCTTTTAGTCGGATCGGCAGAGAATGGCCAGAAGACGGTGGAGAGCAGGAGTGAGCCATGGAGGAAAACAAGGGGCATCACTGAATGTCTATATTTGGGATTAAAGCCCCTCTCCCATGCCTACATATTCAGTGGGCAGGCACAAGTGTCCCCCGCTCCCACCCCTGGAAGCAGTTACGAGTGGCAGGTATGGAAATATTGAAATAAGCCTGACTCCCTGGTTAAGACCAGTTGCCACAACCTCCTGGCCCCTATCCTAGGACCTTGTGGAATACCCCATGATCCAGGAAGTAAAGGGTAACATCTGCCATGGCCAGGCAGGGGGCCTCCAGTTACAGAGCCTGGAGATACCTGTTATAAAACATTCTGAATATCACCTCTGCTCCCAGACCAAAAATACCAGAGGATTCCTCTCTTAAAAAAAAATCAATGCTCCTGCCCCTCTGGCACTGAGAAGTGTCCCCAGTGAAGTGGTTACCACTGTCTGATGCCCCAATGTGAAGCCAGCAGGCAAAAGAGCTGCCTCATGAACCCTGAGCTCCCCAGGCCAATTTCAGCACCTCACCTCCTAAACATGAACTGATGGCCAAGGATTCCAACATGTTCTGGAAAGTCGTGCCCAGAGGGAGGTATAAGCAAGATCAACAACATGGACAGAGGAGGAGGTTACAGAAAATGTAAAGGACAGCCTAGGTGGTGTGTGGTGCTCAGGCACCCTGGTGCGAGAGAGCCTGGGTTCAAATTCCATTCTGCCACTCAGGGCTGTGTGTCCTAGGGCCAGCAGAGTAAACTCTCTGAGCAGCAGCTCCCTTCCCTATAAAATGGGTTTACGACAGTTCCCACCACATAAGGCGGTTGTGAACATTGTGTGACTGAATACATGAAAGCTTAGCACAATGCCCAGCACAGAGCAAACTCTCAGCAAATATTGGCTGTTGTTATCATCTACTTGGTACTCTCCTTAATTCTGGGAACAGCTCCCCAGCCCTTCTGTTTCTCTTATTGTGACCCAGGCCACAAGGGGGAGCATGTAACCAAGTCTGGCCCTTCCCTGGGACCTTTCAAATCCAAGTAGGGATTCTTAGTGGAAGCTTGATGAAGTTTCTTGAAGCTCTGAGCTAGCGGATGACAGGAGCCATTTCCTCTCATGGTGGAGAACAAGTTCTAGCACAAGAGAAACAAAGATGGAGGAAGGGAGGTATGAGGGCTTCTGTGCTCAGGCTTTGGGGGGCCCTGAGGCTCAGCCATGCCTTTTACCACTTGGCTTCATGACCCATCAGCCCTATTGAATTTCTGTCACATATAACCAGGAATATGCAACAACACACATAACTCTGGTCAGCGAGGACTTAGAGCAAGTGAATCGGAGATATGAAGATGTTTTCTCAATTGGAAAGTGTGGACAGAGCGGTTACACCCCTGTCCCCACTTTCGTGCAACGTAGAAAAATTTCCTTCCCCAAGACACTTTATGTCTATCTGTTGCAAAATTGTCTTAATAGACAGATTCTGTCAGAATGAGATGATTTACTGCCATCACTGGAAAATTGTAACAATTATAAAAACTGTTATGGGGAATGGCATGGCCTTAGATTTGTGTCAACCTTGCACAGTTCCCAGTCTGCACACTGTGTGTATGTCAGCCTGGGAGTGGCCCAACCTACAGTACTTTCCAGTAGGGGCTGCTCCTCAAATGAATCATCACACGGCCATTAGAAGCCACCTGTTGCCTTCATCTAGGCTCAGCTCCCTTTCCCACTTCTCTGATAACATTAGCTACTCACTGGTCTTGAGAGGATACATCTCTTCCCTGACTCTTGGTCTATGCAGTTCAGACAGATGTACCTTGTTCTCCAGCCCCAGGGTTGGGGCACAAAACTCAGGCCTGACCAATCAAGCCTATCCATTTCCCAGGCTCCCATTGGTCAGATATGGGCATGTGACCCCAGTTGGGCCAATGAGAGTCAATTCTAGACCTTGGGCTACAGATTATGAGAAAGAGCTCTCTCTACCTGCTGAGTTTGTGATCTAAACTTAGAACTACCGAACTATTTTTGCCATCAAGAGGAGAAAGTCCACTTGAGAATGAAGACAACAGATCTGAAAGAGGTACCTCTGGACTTTACAGAATATGTATACCCAATAAGTCTTTTTATTTTAAGTTGGGTTTTCTGTATTTTGCAACTGAAAATCTCCTGCTCTAACAAGAAGACATACATAAAAGGAACACCCACAGCTGCATTTCCCAGCACCAGCCCCATGAAGGAACGTGAACAAAAGAGGGTCTATCAAGCTTAGAAAATGCTGCAAACTAGTTGACCCTCTTAGAGACATTTGCTGCAAATAAGCTTTATTAAGACTCTGATTAGTCCTGCCAAAAAAGAGACATGTTTAACTTTATCTCAGTTTCCCAAAGACCTTTGGCCGCAAACCAAAAAAATTTTGTTGGAAAATATATTAACAATTCCTCAAACGGATGCTCTGAGAAGCATCCTTAGGGAAATGCTGACCTAAATAGAGAATTAAACAAAACTTGTATGTTGCTGTTCTAGTGCCGGGCTCTACCTTCCATGCTGCTCTTGTCTGTGCCCGGATCTGTGATCAGAAGCACATCCATTCCCGTTGGTTGCTGCTTCTGGGTCTCTGTCTGGGTCTGTGTTGTTTCTACTGAGGTCAGAAGAACAAGGAGGGGAGGGTAAGAAATGAGTAAATCAGCAACATGTGCATCCACAGTACAGCAAGGTGCCCTCTCCCCCCATCAGGCTGGCACAAACCCAGGACATTCATATACCAAGTGGGGCTGTGAGAGTGGTAAAGGGGGGCTCGCACACTGCTGGTGGCAGGGCAGATCGGTACAGCCATTTCCCCAGCGGCTTTTAAAACAAATTTCAGTGTTCATGTCCTTGGCCCCATAGTGGTATGGGTAAAAGCAGGGCTCTAGAGCCAGAGTCCTGGACCCTGATCCCGGCCATGTCACTGACATGCTGTGACACCTTGGGCGAGTTAATCTGAGCTTCCATGTCTTCATCTGTTTTGTGTGAAGGTTGAATGAGTGAATATGGGTAAAATATATAGAACCATGACCGACACAAAGCACTGTAACTGTTTGATGGAGGAGGAAGGGAGAAGGTTGCTCATTGTTGCACTATGTCTAGCAGAAAAAATTGGAAGCAGCCAAGGTGATCATCAAGATGTGCATGGCTTCATTAACTGTACGTGGGCACCCTGTAGAATAGCACTCAGCAGTGAAAAAGAACAAGATCAGTGTTTTCACGGAAATGTGGGAAGAGCTTCCAAACATCGTTTCACAAGGGAAACAAAACTGATTGCAGAATAACAATCATATAATGTCCTTAAGCTCACACAAATACACCTCCCAGTCAATGTATTTTCTCCAGATCACACGCACGTGATACAGTCTCATTATGGAACCATCCCTGACCCAATGCTAACAGTGGGGGCCTCACAGAGATGGGGGTGAGAAAGATGGGGAATGAAAAGGGATTTCATCTGACCTACCACATTTTTATTATTTCCGAAGAGAATGTGTTTATGTACTACTGCATCATTAAACATGAATGGAAAAAAAAAACGAAGAGCACTTTTTGAATTATGTTAAGTTCCAAGAAAAAATTCAAAATGATTTTAAAATTTAAAAAAGAAAAAAGATAAAGAGATTAAAGGAAGAAATGAATGAGGTTGGCACATGGGGAGTTTCCGGGATGTTTGCAAAGCTCTATTCCTTGACCTGGTGGTGGTTACACAGGGGTTCAATTTAGAATAATTTGCTAAGTTGTCCATTTATGGTTTTTGTACTTTTCTACATGCATATTATTTTCTACAATTTCAAAAGATTTTTTTTAAAGAAGTGAATAGAGCTCCTGTTTGGTCCAAGCTGCCCCACCACAAATTAAACCAGGGGATTCAGAGCTGGGGGGCTCAAATGGGTAACTAAGGATCCAGGGTGTCAGAGCAAGAGGAGGAACAGTGTCTGTCCCAGGCCCATTTCCCCACAACCCACCCCCATACCTGCCCCACTCACCACCAGCCTGCAGGGTCGAAGTCTGAAGGGTGGACTGGAGTTCTGGGTGAACAGTGTCTGAAGTCCAGAAACAGGGAGGGAGAGAAGAGAGAGAAGATCTGGAGAAGGTCCATGGATGGAGATACAACAGGATTTCCATAGCAACTCAGCTTTGGTGTAATGGAAATGACTTAATTAACCCAGCCATTTGCTCACTGCCTACATACGATGCCAGTATCTCCCCTGCATCAGGCCCTTCCCTCCCACAGATACCCAGTCCCTTTCTCAGAATCCACCTGCCTCTGGTAAGAGCCCCCGAACTTCCTTTGGGGAACCATCCTTCCCTAACTCTTAGTCTACTTGGTTCAGTGGGGCTGGCACCAGTCTTGTTGGAGGTTGAACATGAGACTCAGGTCTGGTCAATCAGCTTTCTGTGCCTGTGGCCACATTATCAGCTCGTGGGTGGGCAAGTGACCTGAGCCTGGTCAATGACACTCAGTTCAGCAAATGCTGGATTGGGGAAGGGGAAATTCTCTTTCCTCCATGTTCTTAGCAGGTAGAATGGAAGCCCCAGGTCTCCAGATACCATCTTGGTCCCATGAGAGAACAAACTTCCTGAGAATGAAGCCAACACGGAGAAAACAGAACCAAGAGATAGAGACAGGTTCCTGATATCACCATTTGAGAAACTACATTGAGCCATACCTAAAGGTCTATCCCTGGACTTTTCATTTACACGAATTCAAAGATTCCTGTTTGGTCCAAGCTTGTAATTTTTATTGCTGTTCTTATTTACAGCGACAGGATCTTAACAGAGCTATCCCTCTTTCCTCACCTGATGTCTCCGTCGGGACACGAATGTTCACAGTGTTCACAGTGGCTGAGTCCACCAGAGAAATGGGTGTGGTCTTCTCCAATGTCTGTCCTGAGAAATCAAGGATGAGAAGCCAGGGAGGAGCCTCTGGTCTTCCTCTTACCAACACCCCCACCCTGCCCTCCCTTCTGAGATCTGGGGGGTAACTCAGGGGTTCTTGTCTGCTGGTAGAACAGCAGACCACTGTTTGATTGAACAGCTTCGGTGGTATCAATCCATGAACCTGGAAGTGTTTCAAGAAACACTGATGCCCCAGCACTTTTCCTCCAGCCCCCTCTCCCTGCCCATCCTTGTGGGATAGAAGAGACAGTTTAGCCTAGTGAGCCCAGCGTTAGAGTCAGCCAGGGCCCCGATCTCAAATTCTGTTCCCAACGACTTCCTCGCTGTGTGACCTGGAGCAAGTGAAAACCCCATTCTGAGCTTCAGTTGCCTCAACTGCAAAGTGGGGATAATTTAATCTACTTTTCAGGGCCGTAGAGAGAGTGAAATCAGATGGATACAGCAAATGGTGCGCCCTGGCCCAGCCTCCATCATCTCCCTCCTGGATCATCACAGCAGGCTCCTCCTTAGTCTTATACTACCTTCCCTGCCCCTACAGTACACTCCCTACAGGCAGCAAAGGAGGGAGCCTGTAAACACCTGAGGCAGATCATGGCCCTGCTGGCTCAGAGCCTCCCCTGAGTGCACCTTGCACCTGGTAAAAGCCAAAGTCTTCACGCTGCCCCTAAGTTACCACCCCACCCCCCACCATCTGGTCTCTTGTCACTTCTCTGACCTCTTCTCTTCCCACCCTGCCTCTTGTTTACCCCAACCCAGCCATGTAGCCTGCCTGCTGTTCCTCCCACTCACCAGACAGCACTCAGCCCTCAGATACCTGCTTGGCTAATTCTCTCACCTCCTTCAAATGTCTGCCCAAATGTCACCCTGTCGTGAAGCCTTCTCTGACCACCCTATTCAAACAATCCTTATTCCTCTCTATTTTTCTCTATAACATGTATAACCTTCTAGTATACTATATAATTTACTGATGGGTTATTTATTGTCTTTATGCATTGCAGTTTACACAGTGCATAGAATAAGATCTGACACATAGCAGCTGCTCAGCAAATACCTGTTGAATGACTGAAGGAATAGATGAAAAATATTTTATTCAAGAGAACTTTTCAGTGGAGCCTACGCTCTGGGTTCCGGGGCAGGCAGGATGATTAGATTCCAGCCCTTCCACTAACTAGCCTCTGGCACAGGCATTTCCCTTTGCTGAGCCTCAGTTTCTTCATTGCAAAAAGGCAGGACAATATGTATAATACAGTAGAGCTGAAGCTGAAGCAAGCTCCCGCACATGGCACTTGCCATGTGGAAAACACCTGCCAATGCCACCACAGTCACTGCCTACAGGAAGCACCTCCCAGGCAAGGGGGAGACATCTCCAGCTCTTGGACTGGTCCCCGTGCACTCCCTTTGCATTACTGTGCATCACCCAGAGGATCCAGGGATCTGCTCTGCTGGGAGCCCAGGGTTCCTGGCTGCAAAGTGGAAAACCAACACCGATCTCCCCCGCCAAATTAAACTCAGTGAGTTCTTCTTGGAGGTGAAATGGAGGCTGCTCAGCAGGACAGGCTCTGGCCAGACTCTTTGGAAGCAGCCACCTAGGTCTGAGGTGTCCAAAAAAGGTAGACCGCTGGCCCCCTCATTAGGGGTCCCACTTCCGGGTGCCAGCTCAGTAGGAGGGTGAGGACACAGGACTGGGCATCCAAACTCACCAGCTGCCCACCCAGCAGAGCACTCGTGGTGGGGGTGGGGGCTCTGGGGCAGGATGGAGACAAGGGCTGGGCCTTACCTCTGGTGGGGAGAATCAGGCCAACAATGGTGACGAGGCACAAGTGAACAGAGGGCGACATCTAAGGGGCAAGCGGGAGCTGGGGTCAGCCATGATGTCAGTGAGGCAGGCCCCGCACAGACCCTGGGGGTCCCTTCTGCCCGCTTCCCTCCCCTGAGCAGGTACCTCTGGTTTCAAAGACACTCTGCCAGGGCTGACAGGAGAGTCTCAGAAGTAGAGGTCCCCAGTCGCCACCCCCTTCTTCCCTCTGAGTCTTCAAGGAAGATAAGACACATCAGACCAAACTGGGCTTCCAATAGTAGCACACGGACACCCCCGAGGCAGAGGAGCACCTATCCTTCCCGGACTGACCCTGCGGGCACCGGGAGGCGGCTGGGGCGCAGGAGTAGATCCTGAGGCCTCTCCCCTCCCTCTGGGGCTGTCCCCCACGAGAAGAAGTCATCAAGGAGGGGAAAGAGGAAGAGTGAGTAATGTGCTCCTGATCTCAGAGGAAAAAATGAGTGGTATGGGGGCCTCGCTGCAGGAACAATAGAACAGGATGCTGGGCAGCTCTGGGGGGGACTGGTCAGAGAGGGATGGAGGAGGGTATCATTTCCCAGTTTTCTAACTATAGCAAAGTGAGCAAGAGAACAAAGGTCATAAAATTAGAGGCAAGAGAGTGAAAGCACAGAAACCTTCCACCAACCAAGAGGAGAAATTAGAGTGAAACAAACATCTTAGTTAGAGTGAACTCCTTAGTGGGAAAAGAGAAAGAGTCACAGTAGATCTCAGGGAAGAAAGAAAGAGGTAACAATGAGGAAAAGAGAAACATCGAGGGCTCAAGAGAGAGGAGGAGAATATTACTGGGGAGGGAAGGATGATGAGGAACGATTCTAGGGACGTGAGAGCACGTTTGGATTTTGCCTCCCCATTTTAATCCCCTGAATGAGAACACAGACAGAACAGGGAAAAAGCAAATGCACATTTGTAAAGCTCCAAGACACAAGCACCCGAGGTGCAGGGGAGGAAGAGATGCTTTGGAGAGGGAAGAGGTGCAGGGGGCGGTACTGGGCTCTCTGCTTGAGGGGCTGGGGGTCCAGCTCCCAGCAGACTCCAGGAGCTGGAGGAGCCTGAGTCCCTGGATCTAGGCTGCAGTGGACTCTTTGAGAGATGATGAGGACTCTTTAGAATTACGTGAGCCCAAGGCCTGGGGAGGGGCAGCGGGGTGCAGCGGCTCCAGCCTCGGGGTGGGTGGGGCGGCTCATTCGGGGGAGCGGTCCCCAGCGATGCAAAGCTGGGGTCCCCACCGCCTCCACCCGGTCCTCAGGCTCCCACACTCGGGCAGGCACAGCAGTGGGAGTGCCAGTGCTGATTTTATACACCACCACCTCCAGGGGCTGGAGAGAGAGAGACAGGGAAGAGAGAAGAGAGGAGGGATGAAGAGAACTTAAGCCTGGGTCAGCGACTAGAGGGGTGGAAGCAACACCTTTTCCACAGCCAGTGAGCCCTCCATCCCCACCATGGAATACAGACTCCCAGGGACGACCACTCTTGAGTTGTCTTGCCTCCCCACTTCCTAATGTCTGGTCCATATAGGGATACCTGTTACTTTTGTCCTTCTTCATAAGACACTCTCATGGAGGGGAACATACCTGGGAGGAGACTGAGACCCCTGACCCAGCTTGAGCTTTTCCGGGGCATCCTCTTGCCAGAAAGGGAGTCTCCATCCCTCTCCGATGCCCCCAACCTCCTTCCAGACACACACACACCCCATGCCCATACTCAGCCTCCTCAACATTAAGACGCAACAGGAATTCCCGTTTCCCAGCCACTTGGGACTATCACTCAAATGGAGTGGGTCAAAATCTTATACATAGTCTTTCTTAGACCATGCCCCAGGTGCCAGGTCCACCCACCCCAATCATCCACAAAGTGCACTCTTAATGTTTTCTGGTTTTGTTTTTGTTAAGGCTTCAATCTAATTGTGTTTGCTTAGCTTTATGAAAAAAATACAAGGCAGGAAATACATCATGTTCGACACATTCCTCTCATCAGAAGGCTGAGCAGTTACCCTAGTATACCACATCCTTTGCTTCTCTCATCCACACTGGTTGGGTATGGCGGCTGAAGATGAGCATCGAGGTACTGTGTGGCTTCCCTTTACCCAGAGAAACTTCAGCCTCAGTTTTCCACCAAGACTTACATGCCAATTCTCTGCTGCATCTTTAAGGTACAAGCTCACAGATCTTTTAAGTCTCATTAAAAGAAGATGGAACGAAATGCATGAAATTCCACACCAAATCTCCCCAAATACTGAGTACCCTAAGGTCCATTTTTTTAGTTAGAAGAACTTTATAAGAGGCAGAGAGATTCCCATCTGATTTTTTTAAAAGTCCCTGGAAAGGACACAGTTCCACTAAAAACAGGTCAAGATATTTTTACATAATTAAAATTAACACCCTCGAGGAGTCAAAATCTTTCATCTACATGCTTATCCCTCTCCTACATCCTACATCTCCATCTTCCTTTACGCTTTCTATCCACCTGCACCCACTCTTCCTCTCCTACATTCCATCTTCCTCCTCCACTCTCCACCCCTCTAACACCTCCATCCCTCATCCTCATCCCCTTCTACACTTCCCCCAACAGCCATCATCCTCGTTGCTTTTCATCCCTCTTATATTTTCCATCTTTCTGTCCTCATACTCCTTACATTCTCATATTCTCTTTTCCAACATGGATTTAAAAAATCTGTATTCTATATATCTCTCCTTTCATTATTTTGATATAATTGTTCAGAAGCTCTTCCTCCTCCTCCTTCCTCCTCCTTCTCCCTCCTCCTCCTCCTCCTTCCTTCCTTCCTTCTTTTTGCTTTGTCATTTCAACCTAGATCTTTCAAACTGGACAATAAAGTCTGGAAAACACTTTATCTTCCTGCTTCTCTAAACTGAATTCTGTCTTCATTCTGACTGCAGAAGTCCTTTTTCCACGTAGGGCAACTCTCTTCCCAGGCTTATGGCTTTCTCTTCTGGGGAATTCATTCATCCTTTACAGGCTTGTGTACTTGTTTCTGGGAGGCTTAGTGGACTCTAGGACATTTCACATCCCACTGACTCTCCACGGTTTACCATTTTTGATCTGTGGATCCTCAGCTCCTACTGAATTTCCCATGTCCATTCACTGGGTTGGTGGCCTCATTCTTAGGGACATCCAGTGCAGCAACCATTCTAATGACTCCTCTTTCTGCTCCCACCTGTCCTGCTCCCAGAACCACACCATTTCTCACCCTTACCTGAGGAGGGAAGCTCCGACTTACAGGATTTGCATGTCGGGCTGTGGAAGCAAAGATGAGAGAGAAAAGCATAAAGAGGCTCAATAGCCACAGGCTTTACGGGAAACACATGGCAGGCCAGGGGCCCTTCTGTTGCAGAAGCACCCCCAGGTCCCAGGCTGCTCCCTCCCACTCCCCTCTTTCCCCCACTGCTGCCAGACCTCTCAGACCTGGAGTCTGCCTTCCTGCATTTCACCTTCTTGCCTGTTAGGGGAGAGAGAACAAGGAGGCAGGACATAAGGCTCTGCTCTGGTCAGAAGCCAGCAGGGGAGCTGTAGGTACCTGGGGACCCCCAGGAGGCCCTCGTTGAGGGGTTGTGGAGCCCAGGAAAGAGTTATACTTACTGATGATGATGAGGATACCCAGCAGGAACAATATGGTAGCCAGAGTCATGCCCACAGTCTGCACAGTGTCATAGTCTGGGGAAGATAATGGGGGACATCAAGGTGGTGGTGGCATCTCAGCCCCAGCCCCCAGCCTGGCTTCAGATTACCCACTCAGGGGCCCAGAAGTCAGGAACACCGCAGGCCATGCTGGAGGCTTCCCCAGCGGGTTAGTGTGAGCACTGAGAGCTTGCCTCCCCTTGTCCTCTCTCCCCCATTTCCCTCCTTTGACATCGTTGTAGCCTCCTTTTCCCTGGTCCCGTCCACCATTGTCACCCATTTGGACTATTGCAGCAAGCAACCTTCTCCTTGGTATCCCCACCCCCAGCCACAGGGATCCTGTTAACACACGAGTCAGATCAGGGTCCTCCTCAGCTCACAGACCCCTCCTCACTCTCCATTTTCATTGCACTCCAAGTAAAAGCCAAAGTCCTCACCACGGCCCACAAGGCCCTGTATGATCGAGTCCCTGTTTTTTCTCAGACTTTATCTAACTCTACTTTTTCTCAATTTCCTAACTCCAGGCGCACTGGTCGCCCTGCTATTCCTGGAGCATATCAGGCATGGTCCTGCCTCAGGGCCTTTGTACTTACTCTTCCTTCTAAATGAAAGCTCTTCCCTCCCTTGTCGACTTTGGGGCTTTACTCAAATGTCAGTAAAACTTTCTCCGGTTCTCCTGTTTAGAATTTCCCATCCTCTCCTCAATGCTTTCCAATCTCATTCTTTATTTTCCTTCATAAGAATTATTCTTGTTTAATATACCACAGTAAACATTTGTTGAAATATTAATTTATGGAGCATCCACTCTGTACCAGTGGTGGTCCAGGCCTCTGCCCTCAGGGAGTTGACTTTCATATTGTGATCAAGCATTAAACAAAATAAAACAAAAACTGAGTCATGTGATCATGGATAGATGTGGTGTGGCTCCTCTTGCCTGGAAGTCTGGAAGGGCATCTCCTAAAAGAAAAGTCAATATTTGATCTGAGGCCTGAAGAAGGAAAAGGAGCATTAACCAGCTGGGTGGACAGCTAGAGGAAGAGTATTCCTAGCAGAGAGAACAGTAAGTGCAAAGGCCCTGAGGTGGGAAAGCACTTGGCATACTAGAGGAAGAGTATGAGTGAGCAAAGGCAGAGGACGGGAGGGTGTTTAGAGAGGGAACTGGGCCAGGTCTGCTAGACCTGGGGATATGATTTAATAGCATCAGCCAAATAAATTTTTCCCATAATCCTCATGGGTAGGAGCTATTACTATGCTTTATTTACAGAAGGGCTCAGAGAGGCAAAGTTGCTTCCTCAAAATCAAATAGCTAGTGAGTGGATAAGCCAGGATTCAAATCCAGGCAGCCTGACCTCAGAGTTGTTTGCTTCTCTGGTGACCCCAATACACCAGCCAAGAGTCCTGATGAAGCCTGAAGGGGGTCCAGAGAGCATACCTCCCCCACACCCAATCTGATGCTGTCCTCCATGAGCCCAGCTGGTGTGAACTGTATCTCTGTGAACACATGACCAGTGGCCCAGCACGTATCAGCCACAGCTGAAGCCACTTCAGCAGTGACCCATGGGGATCTGCAGCCACCCCTTCATCCAGCCCCAGAGAGCCCTCATCACAGAATCTGCCACTCACCATAGTAAAATGGGTCAGGTTCCTGAGGAACTGTGGGAAAGAAGGCAGAGAAAGAGAAGGAAAACATATTTCAACCCTGGTTTTCTTAATATTTTTGAGGATCCAGATGGAGCCATTGGCCCAGTGATTTTTGTGTAGAAATCAGATAAAGAGACCCCTTGCTCTGGGTGGTATAGCTTCATGGCAGGACACAAGGCTTGAAGAGTGAAGCATAGGATGGATTCCAGCCCCTACTTACTCCATTAGTTGGTACCTTCCCTTTTTCAGTGCACAACCTACCCAACCATACATGGCAATCCTGGTCCTAGTGCCCTGTGGTGGTCTTTTGCAAGCTATGGATTGATTTCCTGAAAACACATACATACTTTCATTTGCATATAGCGCTCGGGGTAAACAGATTCCAATCCCACTGGTGGACTGCTGAGTGTATCAGCTTCCCTCAAAACCTCTTGGTCATCTGAGAGCTCCAAAAGGGAGGCTCTATAGCTACCTCTTATCTGCTCACTTCTGCCACCAAATCCAGCACAGGAAAGCTGTCCTATACTATACCCTATATTATGCTATATATAATGTATCCTATATTACTTATTTCTAAGACACCATTGATTTTAAGATTCATAATTGGTTTTGTATTAGCTTTCCCAGTGTGTGTATTATGTATAAATATGTATGTAACTGTACCACATGAAACATACCCATCTATTAGAAGACTCACTCTGATTTCATAAATGTTAATGTGTGGATAAAGTGTGTGTGTGTGTGTGTGTGTGTGTGTGTGTTTATTTTTCCCCATCTCTTATCTCCCTGTCTCAAACCATATTCCCCTTCAGGAGAGCTCAGATCAAACTTCTCATTCAAGAACCCATCCTGATGGCTCCTGAATTCCTCAGACAGCTCTGAGCACACTCTGCCTTGTCTAGAGCAGAATTTTAGGACACCATGAGGGGACAGGTACCAGGAGTGCCAGGATAATGCCAGGTGTTGTCATTAGTGTTCTTCCACTTCCAGGCTCAGGAAAGGTTGGCTGCCTTGAGGTAAGGACAGAAGGGGCATGTGACTAATTCTGACCAATGAACCGTGAGGGGAAATGTCGTTGTCACTTCTGCTGGAGACTTTAAGTGCTCATACAAGAGCTCCCTTTTGAGTTTGGCCTGGTGACATGAATGTTCAAAATGGTAGCTGTTCTAGTTTTCTTTAGTGAATAGAGACCCCCAGCTGACTTGTGATAAATGAATAATATAAATGAGAAATAAACCTTGGTTGTCAGAAGCCACTGAGATTTTTGGTACTGTTTGTTACCCCAGCATGCTCTAGCCTAAACTGACTGGTACAGGTAGCGCTTTGGCAAGACCGTGAACAGCCCTGATTCACGCAATGTGTAAGTCCACCCTTCTTTCTTCTCTGTCCAGTCTTCAAAGAGAAAGTCTTAAGTAGGTGCTGATGTGTCTTTAACACCCTCCAACTCTTGTTAATCTCCTTCTTTTTCCCAAGAGAACACAGGCGCAGGGCTCAGAGCCTTCATCAGGTAGAATTTTGTCATGTTATTTGGTTTTCTACCTTAGTTATTATCTAACCAGTACTTGATAGCACCGACTCCATGCCAGGCTCTCTTCTAAGCACTTTGCAGATATTAACACATTTAATCTTCACAGTGGCTCTCTGATATAGGTGCTATTTTCATCTTTATTCCACAAAAGAGGGACACTGAGGCCCAGAAAAGTGAAGTCACTTGTTTAAGATCATTTTTATACTTGCCTTCAATTTAAGGCAAAAAAATCCCGATTTTCCATTTACAGTGGTGATATAAAATAAAGCTGATTAAGTTTTCTAAAAGTTAATCCTTTGAAGGGAAAATGTTAAATAAATAGCAGGAAACATTTAGGTAGGGCAAAAATCATGAAGGTGGTACTCAAAAGCATCAAGATGGGGAAACATTATTTTAGAGATATCTGTGCTCTGTATTAGCTTCCCCACCAGATGGGGAGTAAATTTGCTTGACTCATCTCTGCTGTTAATTCCGGCATTTATGAAAGTCTCTCAAAGAAAGTTTCAAGGAAGGAAGGGAGGAAGGAAGGGAAGAAGGAAGGCAGGAAGGAAGGAAGAAAGGAAGGGAGAGAGGGAGGGAGGGAAGAAAGAAGAGACAAGGAGGAAGGAAGAGGGAGGGAGGGAGGAAAGAAAAAAGAAAAGGAAAGATGGAAGGAAGGAAAGAAGAAAGGAAGGAAGGGAGCTGTAGGAGACTGCATCAGAGGTGGTGCAGTTGGATTATCCAGCTTTTGTCTCGTGTATTTTCACACAGCCTCACTACCCAAACCATCAGGAGCCCACTGGGTGTAAGCCTGTCCCAGAATCCTCTTTGGTTCCTCCCTGGGTGCTCCGAGCTCCAGGCAGAAGTTCCTCTTCTGGTCCTTGATGACCCAGCAATCTGGGTCCTCAGGGCAAGGCTGGGCTAAGGGTGGAGCCAGGAGTCAGGAGAAGGAATGTGCACCACTCTAGGCCAGTTGTCAGAAAGACATCAAGAAGGAGGTGGTTGTTATGGCAACCAGGGCATCTTGAGAGGTGAAGAGAGGTGATGGGTCCGGGCACCCTAGGCTGGGTGGGGTCCTGTGGGAGTCTTGGAGGTTGGGCTTCTGAATCCATCGCCAATCTTGACTCCTTCTGCTCCCTTTGTACCTACCATCGTTGCCCCTGCAGGACTGGCTTCTGGCCAAGCCGAGGGTCCTTCTCAGGAATAGGGACCCAGGTCCAGTGGGGCTCCTGCATACCTTGTTCGCTCCCCGCCCCCAATTCTCCCTCCAGCTCTGTGATAGAATGGGCAGAGACTTCACCTTCCTCCCCCTCTCTCCCAACAATCCATTAATTAGTTTCATTAAGCAATTTGCAAGGCACAATGTGCTTTTCCTCCCTCGGGATTTTCCAAGACCTCCATCCCCTCTCATGTTGTGACTGGGGAAAAGGTGGGGCGGTGGGGAGGTTCTGAGGCATCTGTCCTCCCCCTGCTGCCAGCCTGCTGCCATCGATCCTGCTAACCATCTCTGTGAAAAGAAGCGCTGGGCTCCCGCCAGGCCTGCTGGCTCAGCCCTGCCCCCTCTCCCTAAGGTGGCTTCCAGCCTCTGCAGCACCCCCCACCCCTGCCGCCCTGCTTCGAATTCTGCAGATATGGCTCAGTGCAGCAGCCCCCGCCAGCTGGGAAAGGGGGCAGGGAAGGGGAGATTAGAGTGGAGTGGGGTTTCCTTCACCACCAGGGGCTCCTCAGCTCTGCTAGCCTATCGCCCCAGCCCTGCTCTCTGGTGCTAGAAACCCTTCCCCTGCCCCTCACACCCAATTAAAGCATTCTGCCTTTCGCTCCTCTCCAGGAGCAGGCTCAGAAAAGGGGGCTTTTAGGGGAGAGAGAGTGTTTAAGTGGGTGCATAACTAGGTTAATGGGTGTGAAATGTAAATCACTGTGGCTGGATCGGGGTAGGGAGGGGCATCTGTGTGCACCCAAGTGCACCTCCCGGACCTGACAACACCCCTGAATGAGGGCTGGAGAGGAGGGTCCCGCCACCCATTCCTGCCCATGGGGGCTCACTGCAGTGGTTCAGGCCCCACCCTGTGCTGCCCCTCCTCCTATCGCTCAGTCCATCTCTGGCACTTGGGTCAGTCTTTCTCTGTCCCTCTGTGTCTTTCTCTATGCCTTCCTCTCAACAGTTGCCTCAGTCCCTCTCTGTCTCTGTCTCTGTCTCTGGTTTTCTCTCTTTTTCTGCATCTCTGTCTGTTGCTCTCTGCCTCTCCTCTTCACTCTCCCTGAATCTCTCTGAATCTCACATCTCTCTTTTCTTTAGGTCTCTCTTTGTGTCTCTGACTCTGGGTCTCCTGTCTCTCTCGGTCTCTCTCTGCCGCTTTCAGGCTCTCTCAGTCAGTCTCTTTCCATATTCCTTTCCGTCTCTCTCTGTCTTTCTCCACCTCTCTCTCACTTCCTCCAGCGCTCCCTCTCCCTGTCTTTCCCTTTTTCTCCCCCTTCCCACTGAACCTACCTGTCAGGGATATCAGAAAACACCCACCATAGGAGCTAACGCTGGAAAAAAGAAGAATACGGACCCCCTACCCTTACCCACCTCAGGGACCTTGAAATCGGTAAGAACCTCTGCGGCTGCAGACCCAGCCGCTTCTACCCTCGAAGCCCATCTCTTCGCGGCCACAACCACCGCTGTGCAGGACCAGCCACCCGGTTGCCATAGCTACCGGTGCGAGCATCCTTTCTCTCCGGACTGCCGCTCTCCAACCGCCGGTCCAGCACAGGAACGACACCACCGGGAGAGAGTGTCCAAGAGGCCCGGAGGGGCTCCAAGGGGTGCACTCCAGGGGCCTCCGCCTATGCGAGGAACCGACGTCCCCTTCCCCGCTCCCGTCCCTTTCCAGTACTGGAATCTCCCCAGATCCTCTCTCCGAAGCTCTAAGATCCCAGGCCCCCCTTTCCCCAGGCGACGCTCACCCTTTGTGGGGGCCTGGGTCGGGGTCGCCATGCCGGGCCGGAGCAGGGGGTGGCTGGATGCTGAGGCTGTGAAGGCGCGGCTGCAGCAGCTGGAAGCGGGATGGACTGATGTCGGGGGGAGATGGGGGGAGCCCTGGTGTTGGGGGTGCCGTAGCCAATGGGGCCCGGAGAGCCCGCCCCTGTCCAGGCCACCCCCCGCCCCCGCCCCCGCCCACTGCCGACGTCCCCGCCCCTTCCCCAATGATGGGGGCGCCCCCTGCCGGGGCCAAGAGGGCGCCCAGGCTTTCGCGCAGAGGGACCGACATCCACAAAGCGCTGTCGGGAGAGAAAAGCACGTTTTATTGGAAGTCTGTGGGGGCTGGGCTAGGAGAAAGCGCAGTCCGGGTGGCAGTGGGCGCGCAGTGGTATGTGGGAGGAGTCAGGTGCCAGGATAATCCTGTGGGGGTGAAAAGGATGAGAAGCAGGAGAGCCTCCCCCAGCCCTCCCATCTTAGTCCTTCTCCCCCTCCTCCTCTCCCCTCCCTCCCCCAGTCTAGTGGAAGCTGTGAGACCTGGCTGGGTTCCATCACGCCAGGTGTTTCTACCGCCTGCGGGAGGATAGACCTGAGGGGGAACACAGAGAGTTCGGGTATCAGGAGGGGTACCGCGGCTCCTCTCGAGGGGTAGGAGGCAAGGAAACTCCCCGCCCTCCGGTTCGAGATCAAGCCCCTTCACGAGCCCAGAGAGGACCAGTAGAGGGGTTCTTGGAAACAGCCCTCACCCCCAAGCACCAGAAGTTTTCCCCAGACTCACGGCGGATGGAACTGCGGAAAGTTCCCTCCTCTTCATCAGGTTCTCCAGTCCTGAGAATAGAGAAGCAGAGGAATTGGGAACGGAAAAGGAGAGAGATAGCCACTCCCAGGAGTCCCCCAATGCAGCCCTGGTTTCACAGGCCGGTGTGCCCTGAGGCCAAAGTGGGCGAGGAGCAGACTCAGTTCCGCCAGGAAATCAGGCACACCCAGGAGCCCTTTAAGTGTGTGGCAGGAGGCGCTCCCAGCGGGTACCAGTGAGTACTTCCCGGAGTACTGGGGAAGAGACTGGAAGTTGATGGTGGAGGGATGACCAAAGGGACTTGTGGACCAACTGCCTCGAGATAATCTCAGTTTCTAGTTGAGCGATCTTGGGCAAGTGATTTTACCTCCCTGTGCCTCGGTTTCCTCATCTGTAAAATGATGTTAATAACGGCACCTACCTCAGAGACATGGTGTAAATAAGATAATACACAATGCAACAGCTTCTGGCACGTGGGACATCTATAACTGTTTTAACATGGAGAAGGTATTCGTACATTGCCTGGGTTTAAATTTTTATTTAAAGATGAATCAAAGAGCTAGGAACAAGACTCTGAGCTAAACTGGGCCACTGAGTAAGATGATCTCATTTCGCGGCAGCTTTTTTCACAGCACTTATCACACTTTGTGATTTTATATTTGTAGGGCTGTTGGAACCTAAAGCCACCGCCCCCACTAGGCTGGGAGCTCAGCCAGGCACGGAAGGCAGTTAATTTACTGCTTGGTCCCAGGAC